>NW_010424818.1:0-4184 GCF_000710305.1 Buceros rhinoceros silvestris
CAAGAGCTAAATATCACAATAAGTTTCCACAGTTAGTAATTTCTGTGTATACTGTGCAAGAGAATGTGAAAGCAACTGAGAGATAATACAGCCTCACTGTAAGGGAAAAGGGTTTTCTCTCCCCACCCCTCTCCGTTTAGAAGAACATGTCTATTGTTACACATTTTCATTGCAACGTGTGGTGGTGCAAGTTTCTGCAACTTTCCTCCAGGTTCTTCCAGCAGCATTTGATCACACCCAAACTGAAAATATTCTTCATATATATAAACCATTATAAATACATTTACATACACACATGAACACGCACACAAGAGAGGAGGAAAGAAAGATAATTAAATAATTTATCTAGAGAAATGTCACAAGGAAATTCTGCAGAGAGTGCCAAGAAATTTTCATTTCAGGTTTTTACACACAGAAAATAATTTAAACACATGAGATACTTCAAAACTTGTCAAAACAAAGCAACTTTTCAATAAAATTATTAAGATAGGATTATGAATTTCAAGAATAAATGTCAGTTTCTCTTCATATTATACAAGACACATTTTCTGTGACTTGCCATGGAATGAAATTGGGATTTCTACGATACAGTTAAGGATAACGTTTATGTCCATTTCCCCTATAATACCTTTGGTACACAAGCTCATGGCAGACTTATTGACAGGTTCAGCCTTGACATTCAAGGTTAGTTTGAGTGGTCTCAAACTCCTCAGACTTGAGTTGTAGAGAAATAATTTACTGGCAAATCTTCTAATCGCTTTATCTTTTATCAGAAATGTTTCAGAGAACTTAGAACCTTGTTCAGAAACATCTACAGAATATTGGCAACTTGATTTGCTAAGAATTGGGAATCTATTTCAGCCAGAATACCTCCAAGAATGCTTAAAGGAAGCAAATTCCTTTGTTGCAAAGAAACTGAAATCCTTTATCAATAATGTTTACAAATTCAGTTTAATTTGTTTGGTTCTGTAAATAGTTCACACCGGTAAAACCATCCATCTTCACTTAGGAAGGTCAGCCTTGGAATTATACATACAATTTTTCATGTAGTTCTAGAAATTTCTACAAATTTCAGCATTTACCTCTTGATAATGTATAGAAACTTTTATAGAAAGTTTCTTTGACAGAAGTTTCTTTCACCGAGATTACTTTCCATCTTTTCCTATTGAAAGAGGTTGTTTACCTTCCAGTAACTATTTCCAAGTACTTCCAGCTTTAAACTCTATATTCTTGTTTCAACAATCTTGCTGAGGAATGATTTCTCCAGCAACTTTAATTTTGCCTTCCACTTTTGCATAGCTTATATTTCTATTGACACCAGCTAGATAATGTTTCGTTTCTAGCAAAGCTACTTAAATCTTTGGAAGTCTATTAGAGAAACCTTATTTAAACAAGATAATTTCAGAGACAAATCCTAATCATCAGCTTTATTTAAGTTTTCTGGTTTGCATATTCAAAAAGTTATACATAAGGGTGGGGGGAAGGGGAATAGGGGTGGAAATAACAAGCCTCATCCAATCATGTCCCTGCAAAAAGATGTAGTATCAAAGTTTGAATTTCTGCTATATGCATCAAATTATGGCAACATTGCATGCAATTGACACAAGATGTAGCAAGGGAAGCTTCAACAGGAGCATGGGATGAGGGTGGGGATTGAAATGAGAGTGAATAAGCACTGACATTAGTTATCAAGCAGCTGTTGACTTCTTCACCCCTGGAGATTTGCTCCACTGAGCTCACACTAAGCAATTTGCTCAGGCTTTGAAGTTACACCACTTTTAGCAGCACTACAAGTTTGATCATCTCCAGAGATCCCTTCCAAATGAACCGCACTGTGGTTCTAAGCACACACAAATCTTGACTGGCCGTGAAAACCATAGGAAAGTTGAAAGTTTTGATGAACATTTTCAAAGTTGTATTTTAAATGATCAAAGTTGATTCACAATATCAGTTGGGGCTGCTGGGACATTTTCATTTTGACATGCGTGACTCATTCTGTCACACGGCTTCTGGCTGGTGCAGTGTTGGTGATGTGCATTTGAACCTGCCCGCAAAAGGCATTTGCACGTCAACATACTGTGTCCACCAGCCTGGAAACCCCAGAGGACTGAGAAGGCCTAAAGGACTGTGCAGATTTGGAGTGCCAGTGAGGTTTACGACAGACCTGATAGTTCAGGGTCAGCCGTTTCCAGGCTGCAAAACTGCAGGGTCCTAAAAGCAGAACTTTAAGACATGAAGTTTAATAATCTCACTATGTAAGCAGCTGGTGAAAGGCAGCCTTTTGGGACTGCACTTGTCAACTTGGTTACCTAAGATCTTTTTCTATTTAGCTATTAATTTATGGGCTCAGAGGTGTAACTTGGAAATTGTTATTACATTCTCAGATATTTAAACACATTGCATTTTGCTTGCTCTGACCATTTTATTTTAATGGTAGTGCAAATTACAGACATAAATGCAGTTCCAGTATGGGCTATCATCACCTATTCTGCATTGTAGGAATACAATCAGTAAAATATGCTGCTCAATTTGTGTATTAGAGAGCTCTTACCTCCGTGTGCCCAGGACACCTTGCAATAGTACTCCAACTGGTTTTGCATGGGTGACTAATAAAAAGGTTGCAAAAAAACTTGGACTTCATTACCATGAAAAATTCTGTAGGAATTGTCAGAGCAGGCTCGTGTTATTATTGTTTCTCTAGAAAGAGTTGCTTTCCTTAGCTCAAAAGCTCTGGAGAGAGAAAGAGTTCATGCAAAAGAAATCTTGAATTTGGTTATGCATCTGCAAAATTTTATTTCTTAGTTACATTAGTTACAGAATATATGTTTTCTCTGTCTACATATATTTACCTTTTGTATTTTATAGTGTCCAATGGAAATATTACATTCTTCATAATCATGACAGAAATTTTATTATTTTACATCATGGAAATGATCAAAGCTTTAGATTTTGAAAAACTCAAACCCATTTCTCTTGAAATGACCAAAAGCATGTTTGAGTTAGTCTTCTGTGGAAAAGGGATGATCATTACATTGATGCCCTTTCGCATGCACCTGTATGGCTGGAATTTCTCAGCAGTCATTTTCTTATTCCAAGCATCCCTTGAGCTCTGACTTCAGAGCCTTTACCTCATTTCATTTGTTCCCCAATAGACTTTCACTGCCTTTGTGAACTTGTTATCTTGTGAAAACAACCAAGCACCTGTTATAAAGTAAAACAAGAAGAGCAGAACATCTCATCTGGGTGTTAGCAAATGAAGTAATCAGAGGAACCAGAACACTGGTGAGGCTGGTCTTAAATATTCATTTAGGTTACCTGGGAATCTCAATCTATAATTAGGATGTTACTGCCAGTAGCTATACTCAAATATAATTTTAATCTCTGAGCTCTTTCTCTGCCACAAATAGCCTTTAGTCCATGAAGTTCCCATCAGTTTAATGAAGTTTATGAACTCTGCCGGCCACAGCCATTGCAGGTGTTACAGGGTCTATTTGCCTCCCATGGCTGTGCCTGAACTGCTGATCAGAAAACAGATGTTAAAAATACTGTCCATGAAGTAGAACAAGGGCAGCAGATGGAGCAGGATTAGTTTCTTCACTAAGGACGTTTCTGAAATGCAGCCTAGATGTTATTACAGAAAGTGTCTCAGAGCAAAGTTCTGCCTAGCAGGGAATGTACAGGAGATTGCTGCAAAAGGATACAGAGGGGGGAAATGGAGCTGTGTTGCACTGCTCAACATGGAGGCTGTGAGCTAGAAGTCAGCTGAGAGTGTGACCAAGTGTTTCCCTTGGGAATAAAAAAAATTAAAGAGCCCACAGTTTGTGAAGATCCCTGAACGGACAAAGAGAGGCTCTGGGATCAGGGGCATAATACTGACTTCTCTAATGTGGAAGAGAATTATCTCCAAAAAACAAGACTACATAGAATATTCTGCAGAGGTGCAAGTTCATGCATACTGGCCTTTGGTCTTCTCAAATCAGCATTATCCAAAAGACACAGGAGAGATAAGGTTTCCACATCGCTTTGTAATTATACTTGGGATCTTTATTTTATCTGTATAAAAGACATCCTTCAAAAATATTGTCTTTGGAAACTGTTTCTTAGCAACTATGTATTTATCATTCAAGGAAATGACATGTTACCATTCAGATACAACAACATTTATGTACTTATTTATTTATTTA
>NW_010424819.1:0-6698 GCF_000710305.1 Buceros rhinoceros silvestris
CCCTGTCCCTTCCTTTTGCAGCCTCTATCAGCATAACCCCAAACTGGTGCTCAGCACTGCACGGTATTTGAGGCGCGGGCTGAAGTAAAAGGCTGGTTGCCATCAAAACGGGGCGAAGGAGGAGTGACCAGGGCCAGAGCACTGTCCTCAGTCGCTCCTCTGAACACCCACAACCTGGACGTTTTCACAGAGCTGGTTTAGGTTTGGCACAGCGTTTTAAAAACGTGCTTGAGGAATTAAATCAACATGATTCTGAGACAGAAGTCTACCAAAAATAAAATCAAATCTGTTACTACCGGGCTCCTCAGATCCTTGGTGCTCAGTGGCAGAGACCGAGCAGTGCTGGGTGAGGAGCTGCTCCCCACGCTCTGTCTGCCCCACGGCCATCACAGGACCGGTTCGCACAGAACAAGAGCTGCAGTTTCAAACCTTTCCAGTCCTTTTATTCAGCTTTCTGTTCCCAGAACTACACTGGAAACTACCTCCAGCACAAAGGTACATGAGGAAATCTTGTGATGCTTTTTCATGGCCACAGGTGACCTCCTGCTGGCAGTCCAGCTGGCCACTCGGTGGAGCATATGGAAGCAGTAAGTGCACGTCCTTTCTCCTCCACCTCTCGTGCTGTGATTGCGTTCAGGAGAAAAATATGTCATTGTCTGGTAGTAAAAGCTGACATTATTGTCCTGCTTCCATCTGTCCATTAGCTCCCTAAAATTTCCTTGAGACAGGAATCAGCATTTTGAGTCCATGGCAAACGAAAGGTGAAAGGTACACAGGTACCGCCCAGAAAATTCTCTGCAGAGACAGAAGTCCTGGACACTGCCTCGATCTGTTTGTAAGCATACACATTTCTGGCATGAACCTGAGATCTGGTTTTGAAATGTCATGAGCAATGTACCAAGACCCCTTTTCTTCCTGCCTGCTAACACTGCCAGCATCGTGCTAGCTGAGCATTTCTTCTTCTTCACTCTGCAAGACAAAAGAGCAATAAAAAAGCCCACAGTTTGGGATTTGTTTCCTCTATGCCTCATTTGTGTTCCTCCTATATTAAATTTTGTTGGGGCCATTTCACGCATAAACTTTATTTTTCTTTTGTACTGGAGAAGACCTGAGAAATTACTTAATGTGACGGCATTTATGAATCTTTGTGACAGCAGCCTGTCATCATGGCTTCTGCAGGGACAATGCAAGCGAGCGAGGGGAGTGTGAAATGTGCCAGTCAGAGGGGAAAGACGGGCCTGGGCTTTTGTAGCGTTTGACTGGCCTTCAGAAGCTTCGTGAACTTTGTGGTTTGGAGGCAGACAGTCTGGTTTTATTTGCCCAAAGTACGTGCTCCTCTTCAGACAGGGGACATCGGTGGCTCGTGCCATTCGCCTTTCGCTCCCAGGGACAACAAGTGGGAAACCAAAGCCTGAAAGCCTTGACAGAGTCAAAGCGAGACCCCCCGAGCTGCAGCTTTGGGAGCTGTGGGGACTGCAAGGCCTGGGGCAGGAAAGCCCAGGGCTTTTGGGGACAAGGGGAGAAGTGACTGGGGTTGGGTGGGGTTGGATATTGGCGGCATGTTCTGGGCTGGATGGAGAGGTTGTGGATGTGAAGACGTGCCTCATGTTTCAATTATTCTGTAAGCTTTCACCACCCACAAGCTCATGCTTTAAGTACCCTTTGGAGAAGGCCTAAGTGGAATGAGTCCATTGTGTTTTAGAGTCACTTAGTGCTGGATTTCTCATGCCAGTGTTGCGGCTGAAAAATAAATGGGTTTTCTTTTCCTTTTGCAGAAACTTTCAAGCATTCTCAGCAATCTTAAATGGGAGAATAGTTTTCGGGCTCACAGTAACTTCTCTTTCTCTACCTTGCTTTCCCGGAATTGCTCTCGACATGCATCTGAAAGGATAACTAAAAATAAAATATTGACAGTTTTGTCAATATCTTAAAGGTGTTCAGAAACCAATGAATGGAGCTTAAAAGTGAGCTCGTTGTTGCTATTGTCAGTGGACGGCAGTTCAGCGCACTGCTCAGCAAGACCTGAAAGCTGCTGCTCCTTATCTGTGAATCCCCCCTAATGCAAGTGCCTGGGCTGGGGCTTAAGCACTAAAACTTGCTTGACAAAGACTCGCTTCAAGCATTGACTCAGACTGGGGGAGGACAGGAGGAATGTCTAACTTGCTGCTCCAGAAACTCTGACAGCTTTGGTTTGTTTCTTTGCCAAAGCAAAGGCTGTAGACTGAGGGAGCTGGAGCTTTTAGCAGAGCTGGGAAGTTGGGAACAGCAGGAAAAAAGAAAAGATGCAAAAACTAAATGGGCAAACGTATTAGTCGTGTTTGTGCCATCCGTAGTGTCTTAATCTCACTGCTTCTGTCATCAGCAATTCCCTAGATAAGCCAGAGCAGCCTCTGCTGCTTAGGGGAATTTCACAAATTAAAAATTGCTTACGCACAGAAAGGGAAAAAAGCACCTTAATTTTAACTTACAGAATCACTTATAAAGCAAGTTCTGCTTCTAGAAGTGCTTCAGTTTTAACTCTTAGTATAAACTGTGTTATGATTCTTCAGTAGAAAGATTTAATGTTGGGACAGGAACTGTTAGCACTCTGTTTTGCCAGCCTGACATGGACGCTGTAGGGTTTTTCTCCTCAAAACCCTGAAGTTCCCATCAGAATCTTTGCTTTCATTATTTTTCATGGGGAAAAAAACTTTTAACTAATAAATCAGCCATCTATCTGGGAAGGGTTCCTAATTCTAGGTTGTGGAAGAAAGGGATGATCCATTCTTGTGTTTGAGGAGCTATAAATACCCGTTACTAAGTAATCTTCTTATTACAATTAATTTTGGGAGTTTTGCCACATCAGGTGTCCACGACACACGTCCAGTGGTTGCCTCCCAGAGTCTGCTGTAAGCACAGCCAAACAGCGAGGTTTCAGATGGGCTTTGGCCAGCTTTGCATTCAGTCCTGGGGAAGACGGCTCCATGCATGGGGCCATGCATTTATTTTTTGTTTTTCAAATGCTTTTTGAGTCCAGAACTTTTCAGACATACCACTCCAATCTGGGTTCTCCCAAAGAGATAACTACCATTTCACATTTCCTGCTTCTGCGCTGCTCCGCTGCTGTCTGCCGGGTCAGTGACACGTAGGATCGTGACGTCTTGCTGTGCCTGAAGTCAGCTGTTGGTTTTAGTACTTTGCTGAACCTTGGTCTTATGCCACTTGAATGCTCCTTGTCTATCAGAAGCCCGTGCTCCTCCGCCACTCCTTTGCCTGAGCTCAGAAGTCTCTCCAATAAGCCCCCAACGTGCGCACACCCTCCACCCACAGCAGGCCAGCAGCCCTGGCCCATGTCTCTTCAGAAGAAAATGCCCTGAGATCTCTGGATGAAAAATGCTTTATAAAATTGTTGTTCTCTGGAGAGCAATAGAAGTGAGTGAGAGCCTTTCTGTGGAATTTGTAAAGCCAACTACGGTGTTTAATGGCAAATTACGTCTTTACTGCAGGACTCCACAGGCTGGTGTATTACCATTCCCAAAATGCCTGGACTAATCCATTTCTCTAAAAGCCTTAAGACACCAAGTGAGGTGCACGAAACCCCTACAGACACAGAAATAGTCTAGACAGGTCTTTCAATTATTTCCCAGTAACATAGGGCTTATTTCCTCTTTGCTGTTGGCCCCTCGGACTAGCCCACAGTAGCAGGATCCCACTCCTGCTTTAAGACAGTTGCCAAATCGGTCGTTCCTCTGCAGTGTGCACAGTCCCTTGTCACTGTGGCCACTGTCTCGAATCCTGACAGCTGGCTTGCGATGTTGGGCTGAGCTCCAAGAATAAACATTTTCTAAGGTGTTAATCTTTATAGCGATTATCTACAGCAACTACTTCATCTGGCTTTTAGAAATCAATCTGGGCTGGGGCTTTTTTGTGTCTTTCAGTGAACGTAATTTGATATAAAATTCTCTTGAACGGTCAGGGCTGTGCTGTGCACAGACAGGATGGGTGGGAAGGTAGCAATCCCTTGACCAGAAGATATTCAGAGGCTGTTTGGGGCCAGTTTTGATTATAATTTGGGGTTGCATCTGGACTTGGGGACATGAGATACGAGGATAAATCCTCTCAGAGCAGCTGCTGCCTGCAGGATACAGAGGGGTTCTCTAAGAGGAAAATTTTCACTCTCTGTCCTCTCCTTGCAGCAGTTTACCCCGGAGCACTCCTCCCTGGTTAACCCCGAGGACTCTCTGTGCTCCGTTATTCATCTGGATTACAGCAGTGGCCTGACCCACAAACCTGAGTTCACACTGAATTTACAGCATGAAGAGCCTGTAGCAACAGTTCCCAGCTGAGATACCAAACGGCACCCAGCTTGCCTCCAGTTCTTGGTAGAAAATGTGGTTTGTGCAGGATTATGACTCACTTGACAAAGTGCATCTCCTTTGTCTTCCCGGCAGCTGTAGCATCTTCAGAGCAGCCTGTGAAGCATGGGGCGTTCCCGCCTGCGGCTGCGCACCCCACCCAGCCCATCATGTCCCAGAGGCTGGAAGGTGATGGGTGGGTTGTCAACAGCTGCGACGTTGAATCAGGCACTTCAGCGATTCTTTCCTCGCTCTGGCAGAGGAAGTGGAGGGGATCAGAGGAGAGGTGGGAGGAGGATCATCATTTAGGTGCAAACATTAAAGCTGCATTTAGCACCTGTCTAATTTTTAATATGTGCTTCACTGCAACATGGCATTAGGCACTGAGGTACGTGACAATTTATGCAGCATTTCTAGGTTAGCTGTAGCATGGAGAGCGTGGCTCAACAACCACAACTGAAAATAAAATCACTCCAATCCAAGACAAAGAAAAGGGATGTATTTGAGGGAAGGGCAGGAGGATGTCTCAGGGTTTTCCTCCTTTTTGTTAAAGGGAATTTTGAAGCCCAGTGTTTTGAAATGAGAAATATCTTAGTCTCTGAAACATCCAGGTTGTTTTGGTTTTGGAAAGCCAAGAGTGCAAAAAGGTGACCCACAGCTGCATTTTTTTTTCATTAACAGATGCTATCTAAAAACAAACTCACTCCCAGGGCAGCTTCCTCATAACATCGCGCCTGGGTGACCAGCCCCCAGTAGGATTTTCTCTCCTTCGTGTACAGTACATCTTCGTGCCGCAGCCTGGCAGCCTGTGTCCAGGACAGTGAACCGACCAGAACACTGGATCAGACAGAAAGCTGCTGAGCGGAAGGGCGAGGGTACAGGTAGAGTCCAAGAGGCCTGAATTGCTGCACAATCTCCTCAGAGCCCTGGGACCAGGCTGACCTCTCTCAGCACCCCGCACAGCGCTGAACCCAGCTCCTTCCCTGGGTCTCAGTGGTTGTGTCTCTGTGACTTCGATAACCTCTCTCCTGCTACAGCCTGTCAGTGTGAGGGTCTCTGGGTACTCGTAGTCGGTGCACAGAACGGCTCTGTCTGATGCCCCGAGCCTTAGGGACCGATTCTCTTATCTTCGCTTTGCACATGTGTTGACACAGCAAAGCACAGGGGGGTTTCGCTGCTCGCTCTGAGTGGGAATAGCAGGCAAAGTGTGGCCAAGTCCCAGCAGCCACTTCTAGAAGATCATAATTTCTCTGAGTCCAGCTTAGATCGCAGCAAGGAGGAAACCATTGATCTCCTGTGCGTGGCAGCTTATCTCAGTGCACCACGGGTGAAATTTCCTCCTTATCGGAAAGGCCGTTGAAAGATCCACGCGCTGCTTGTTCCGTACAAAACTTTATGGCAGGTTTTGGTCTGTGCACAAAGCGTTTCTCTTTATTTATACTTCTTTTCTAGCTAGTGTAGAGAAAACAAGCCCCGACCCAGCAGCAGAAGATAAGCAACAGGATGCCCTTGCGCCTTCCCATCCATACAGCTTCGGTTTCAACTGAGTGACCCAAGGCCAAGGTGAATATAGATCTGAGCTGAAAGCGATGCTGCCTAATAGCATCGATACATGCCATCCAGCTGGCTGTTAGCAGGAGAAGGGTGGTTTTCAACTAACAGGGATGTTTCTCAGGTAGATGTAAGATGCCAAAAGGCAGCTCCTTTGCAGTGATGTCAGTAAGTGCTTTGTCTGGCACAGAGAAGTGTCTCTGATAAAATGCCATTTCCTGTGCTCCTCACTGCCCCAGTAAAACCTCTGCTTGATGTGCCCCCATGTCTCATTGGCTGTAGCACCACAGGTTTGAGAGCAGAGCAAAGTGCCACCTCCGCAGGTAGGCATCACTGCCAGCACTGCTGCCCGCTCTGGAGAGGGCTCAGGAGCTCTGCTGTCATGTTGGCAACACCAGTACTTGCTCCTGCCTTGGTGAAGCAAGTGAAAACTGTTCCTCTGCCTCAGTAACTTTCAGGTCAACATTGGAACAAGTTCCTGTAGCTAAGCCATGGCCGGGTCTGCTGTGAGACTGGGCTGGCTTCTTGTAGCATGTGGTACCCTGTTCTCCAGCATCACCCTGTCACCGGTTTGGCCAAGGTGAGCCAAGGTCCAGTAACGATAAGACCTTCCCCTTATTCCAACAGGAATAGGGGAAGGGAGAAAAGAATTAGTGAGACATTTAAAATGCTTTTTGGAAAACTGAAACAAACTTTAATAACACTACAAACAAATATATATTAAATACAAAGGAAAACAGTGAGATATTGAGGGTTTTGGGAAGGCGAAGGTTAAACCAAAAGCAAACACGGACCATGGCAGGGATCCGAGAT
>NW_010424820.1:0-13858 GCF_000710305.1 Buceros rhinoceros silvestris
ATCTTCCTGGCCCCCCCTTTTTCGTGACACCCATAAAACCAATAATTTGGTATTAAATTACACCGTCATTAAAGACACAGAGTTGAAAAGAAAAAATAAGTGAAAAAAACCCCAAGATATTATATTAAGCATAGAAAATATATTTTTATATAATAAAATAAATATAGGATTTGTGGCAGAATCAAGCCATAGTAGATGCTTTATAAAGAAAACAGAACAACGACAGAATCAACAAAATAGCAACAACAGAATAACAAGAAGAAATAAAGTAAGATCCCTGTTTTCAAAATACTGTAAGGTGTCCAAAAAAGCCCCAGAATTCTCCAGGCAAAGCTCCTAGATATTAGCTTATAGCATTTAGACTGAAAAATGCTGTGGACTGGTACTATATCCAGTGCCTTCAATACAGCAGATGTTTTTAACTGCTTTTTTAAAAAATAGTTTTATACCTGATAAAAACATAGAGCTAACCGAACATTAAGTAGTTCCAAGATCCTCAGTATAAGTGTCATTATCTGGTATCAGTATCAGTATAAGTGCCATTATCTTGTTAAGTTGTTGATGACTGAGACAGGACAAGGTAGCTGTGATGAGTCACAATGTTAGGGCTGGAGAGAGGAGATACTCCTCTCTCTCTGCATTGGTACAAGCATTATAATAGCTTGTACTTTCTTGCTGGAGCATGTAACTCGAAGGATATGACAAGGAAAGTCTTCTTACAAGACTCTTCTGTGGTAGATATCAGGATGTAGATGATACATGCAAGCAGGCCACGTCGCTCATGCTGAAGAGTTAAGTATTTGACAAGAGGTGGCTTCTGATCTCCGTGCTCCAAAACCAAATGGACTGCAGAACAGTTAGTAGGTCAGAAAACAGCACTTGATAAAAATCAGCAGAGCAAGGGATAGATTCGAAGTCATGAGTTGCTTTCAAGACCCACGACATCTCAGCAACCAGCTATGAAATTGTCATGTGCAGTTTTTCTTTTGGGAGGTATAAAGGAGGAATATAAGGTTAATTAACTCTTGAACAGGCTTGTACTGATTTGTGTCACAGAACATTTTGATACAGGTTATTAATAAAAAATCCTGTTAGCAGCCTGACTCAGTCAAACATCATTTTGTCCGCCTCAGAACCTTTTGTCCCTCAGATTTGTTAATTCATCCATTTTATCATTAAAGACTTCCCACGGACACAACCTCAAACTCAGATTTCTCATTACTAACCTTTAAAGAATGTAACATAATAGTGTAGATCTTTCATGTAATGAAACTGCTTTTTTTAATTTCCCAAACTGAAGTTGGCAGCATGGAGGCTTACTCATTTTTAGGGAGTTCTGGTATGGACAAAAATAGATTCTTGAACTTGAGTTTCTCTCATCTAGCTTTCAGCTCTTAAAAGAGCCTGTAAATTATCTTAGGTCCCTGCTTTCCCTGAGGGACAAAGGGACATAGTCAACTGAAAGAAACGGCTAACTTGAGAGGGTGATTCAGTTCTCAAGGAGGCTTTTAACACCTGTTTACCATTAAGTACAGTGGCAGCCTAGAGCAAAATAACCCTCCGTTAAGACAGGCTCCAGTACCTATTTGCTGTGCCTGAATTTTTCCAGTAAGAACAGCTGGTCTCTTATAGGAGTGATTTCTTGCCTCTTCAGGGTTAGGTGTTGCAGAAGGGCTCTTCTGAGCGGAACTGTTTTGAAATATATTCTGAGGTACCTGAGGTCCCTCTCAGCCCCCTTCTAGTATGTAAGTCTCTGAACCTATCCACAGGTTTAACTCAACTTATTATTTAATGCATTTCTTAGTTTTAACTTCATAATCTCTTGTTATCAACAACCTTTTACTGGAACTTATAATCTTAAAAAAAAAGTAAGCAACAATGATAAATAAGAGCACGTGATGCATTTTGTCAGGTGCTCCATTATCTAATGTACATGTCAGATGTCTAAGCAAACACTCTTTAAAGATTTGGCAGTCTGTAAACGAAGCTTTAATTAACAGTTTCGTTCATGGAACTGTTGAAAGGATTCTGTCCACAGTAGAAGAGTGTTCACGGCAACAAATAACCTTTGCAGGCATGCAAATGATGAAGCAAAACAGTATGGCATCTCCACAGCTATTTCTTATATTTCAGGCATGAACATTTTATTCTTGCTTGCAAAGAACAGGATTTGGGAAAATGAGGTGAATGTCACCTATTGCAACTACTTTGAAAGAGTAAAAGTATGAACTGTAGATACAGAAGTACTGAAAAGAAAGTGAAGTCTCTCTGTTCTCTCTGATTTTGTTACTGGGGCTTCCATTTTTCTGGACTAATAGTACCAGGCAGTAAAATGCTACCGATAATGTCAGAGTTTCATCCAGAATGAAACAAAATTTATGTAAGTTGGGAAACTCTGCAATAAAGCACAAAGATAATTTGACTAGAAAAATAAAAGAAAATGAAATTGTACTAATATAGTTATGCCTTAAAATCTGAAAGTATTAATAGTATTTCAAAATCATAACTGCAGTTTAAGGAAGGTTTGAAAAAGAAACCAAAACCAGATGGAGGACCATCAAAATAATGTGTTCTAAATAAACATCAAAGACTATTAATCTACTGTTCTTCAACTATATGATAATGCAACATGAATCCTTGACACAAAGGGTTTTTTTAGCAAGATGACGATATTTATTAGTTCTTACTCCAAATAAGTAATAGATAGGATATTTTAAAATACACTATTTTAAAGAGTATGCTGTAAGCAGCAGCTTATGATAAATGAGTAGGGATTACATATTTGTGATATCTACAAGGGTCAGAAGGTTTTTTCACAATAGTACTAGATTCCTGCAGCTAAGAATTTGGAGTGAAGACACATACAGGACACCCAAGTCAATTAAATCAGTTTTTATCAAAAGCAGGAATAGAAAATAAACCATATATAGTTTATAATAGCAATTTTGGTGTTAGTGTAGCCAATTAAGTTATCTGGTAGTCAGCAGTCATTACTGATAAATCACGTGGCACTCATTGTTCTGGATATCCTGCCAAATCTGCAAATTTCATTGGAGAGACTGATGGTGGCATTTTAATGAGTTTTTTTATACACTCCTTTCAATATAACAAAGACACTTATTTCATTTTATCTTGGATATGAAGGTTAACCCTTAAGTGTGATTAACTGTATACAAACAAACAAACAAACAAAAAAAAGCAGGTTTAAAAATTATTCAGAACAATGGAATATGCTATGGAAGAAAATAAAATATAAATTAGAAGATAATGTTTTCATTAAATATAATTTGTTGACTAAATGGTAATTGCTATGATAAGAAAACATACACACAAAGTAAGGATTTGATTTCTTATTAGGGTGTCCACATGACATTTTAATCCATGTATAACAGCAAAAAAAGGAAACAAAAAAAAATCCCACTTCTAGATACATAGATCTGCTATCACATCATTAATGCTAACAGCAATGTTCCACAATCCATGTGTTAATCCACATCAATTTAACAGAATAACAAACAAAAATTATGTATTTTTATAGCTACGACTGCATGAATTAAATCTAGCAACACCAAAATTTTCGTGTGCACTTGCTAGCAACCATCCAAACTGTTTTTTGAAAGAGAACTTGTTTCCTGTAACACTAAGTTTTTGAAAGTACTTTAGCTACTGCAAGTCTGAATTTTGATACAATATCTGCCTCATCATTAGTAACACTGTAGATGCCCCAAAATCCCATCCAGGTCAGTAAGACAACATACGACATAAAGTATAAATACATTTAATCTCTTTATAGTTATATTTAGGTATCTCTGTTTTTAACACATTGACTGACAATTCACCAAGTGTGTATTAAGCTCACTTAATTTTAGGTATCAGCTTAGGGACTAAGCTAAATGCATTATGTCTCCACGATCAGGAGAGAGAACCTATTTAAAGCAGACTTCAGGTCACATAAGTAGAATCATCCTTTGGAGATGCCAATCTCACATCATTACCTATAGGACAGTATTTAAGATATATTGCCCCTGATTTAGACACCATGCATGGTTGCCTAGTAAGACTATTTCAAAACACGGTACCTGTCTGCTTTTAAAAGGCAACGTTTTATAAAGCTAAGTAAACTATTTCTTGCCTTTCCTACAGTAGTTGGGAAATTGTTCAAGTGGAAGGAATTAATTTCATTTAGCACTGCATAGATGCATTTCAGAAGTAGGTGACATTTTGTGAAAGAAGACAGCTTCCTAACAAAGTTTGAAGCTTGCAGAACCTACATAGGCTTCAAAATGCTAAGGTTTATCTTAGTTAAGACAGACTTAATGATTCAGATACTGATACTGAATTGTTTGTTAAACTCCTCCGTTGCCATTCTTCTCAGCAATACATTTGCATCAGAAAAATTGATTAAAGCAATACATAAAAGGATATTAAACATTTCCAACATTTTACTATATTAAGAGTTAGATTCATTTTCTGGATGAGATACAGAAGTGGGAGCTCTGAGAAATTAATTGAACTAAATCAATAAAGTATTCCATATTCCACATACAATGTTTCAGTTAAATAATCACATTTTATTTCAGTTCCTGAAATGAAGACTGGGGATAATATTTCCTTTCACCTTTCCTTCATCTGGTTTTTCTACTTTGACTGCAAAAATTCCCAAGTAGCCAAGTACAGTTAAGTAACTTCATACTATTCAGTTACCACTAACTTTCTGTAGGACTGAACCTTTCACCCCAACTGATTTTTCTCTAAGTCATAGGTTGTAATGTGGCATGTATTGATACTGTCGGATTAGATATTTCTAATGGAGAATATGGATGCCATTTGCAACAGCTAGGTATCACCACAGTAGCAATAAACATAGTAAAATCCCATGTGGCTTTCTACTTAAGCTTTGTAGGATGTTCATGTTCCACAGGGACATGTGTAGAAATCTAGAGCTGAAACTACATTAAATTATAAATTTGTACCACTTCTATGCAGAAATAAACTGCTCATCAGCATTTTTTTCCTCTGAACTGTAACTCTTTACAGGAGGTGAAAGGGTGGTTGGTGTATTAGAATGAGTGATAGAATAAAACTTAAAAGTTTGTAGGGCATTTTGATATTCCTAACTAAGGTGCATCATATAGTTATTATTACTTTTTCCTTTTTATTCAATGTATTATATTTTAGTGTCTTGAAAGATATTTGTATACTTTATATAGATAACGTATGCAATACAGAATCTTTTATTACATATATAGCTACCATGTTCACTTACGCCAATATAAAACACTGGGATCATTCAGGCATTTTACTACTAATAAAACACGAGCAGATTTTTACTTGTGTTTTCAACTGGTCTGCTATAATGAGTAAAATTCCTTGCTGAAAAACCATGTTCTTTTTCTTCATTTGGAATGGAAACGCACCAGTCTTCCTCTTTCCACGGCCTGTTGTATAGAAGTTTTAAACTGATTATCAGTCACAGCAATTAGTAAGTTAGCAGAGTAAAGAAAGAAAAGGCCAGCCCTTGCATGCCACTTCTCTTCTCACGCATACAAATTTTAATAAATAACCACAAACCCATAAAAATTGTAATCAATAAAGATGCTCAAGCGAGCCTGATTCCAGCCTGTGGTTCAAAGAATACGGGACCCCACCACAGTATCTTTAAAGATGGATTTTCAGTTTTGTAATGAATTTGTCTCATAGCTTTCTTGACCTGCCAATACTCAGTCATGCCAACTGAGCAGATATATCTCAATTTAATTTATTTAAAATAGACAAGTGAAAATCCAAACCAAATATGAGTTTATCATATCTGTCTTGATACAAGTTACTTTGATTTTGACTTTCATTCCAGGCAAGAGCCACTAACATGAACTCAACAAGACTGACTAAGAATAACAAGCTATGGTTGATCAATGCATTCATCAGTTCACAAATTTTCAATACAGTGGATCTGTAACTCTGTTACTTTTGGGTTAAAAGGCTGTGGACTCAAATTTGAAACCAAGATCATGTCTCTTTTAAAATGAGTGGCGACATTCCAACAAAATTACGTTGTTAGTAAATACCTTTAAAAAAACCTCTGTCCCTGATCCCAAATTCTTAGAGTAGTTCTGATACAAATGTCCAACAGTAAAATGTTTAACAGTGCTGACATCTCCAAAAGAGAATTATTGTTTTCTACAGATTCAAAACAAATAAGCTCAGAGTTGCAGTTTCAGGATTACTGACTGCATGTTCAGAGAAGCAGCTTTTCTGTAGTCGTGTTTTGAATAGTATTGAGAAGGAAGAAAGCTTGCTTGTTTGTTTTTTAAGTAAAGGTCTGTATTTTGAAAAAGGGAAAGCACTGCTCAAGAATTCCCTGTTTCCAGACAATATCAATATAATACAGCTCTCAGAGTTGTACATGCTGCCTTTTGATGTTAGGAAATAATTACTTAATCCTTTGAGACGTCTGTTTTAGTATCTTGCTTATTCTAACTGAAAGAATGTATGTTCACACCTCTATGCATTTTTTCTTTTCTTAATGATTATAATAATAATGTAATTTTTAAAAGCTCTCGTGTCATAATGGCTGCTGACTTTGATTAAACAACTGGCCCACTAAAATAATGTTTGCATAACATTTAATAACAACTTGATTATGAAAAGAATTATGGATAAAGCAAATTATTTTCTACTACTAATGAACTATTTCAACATTAATTGTAAGGGTCAGATGGCTGTACAACCCATCAAAGACCTTTAATTATTGAAACATCTCATTTATCAGGATGTTGTAGAGAAGCTAATCACAATACATGTTTCTTCATCACTCCTACACACATATAATTAATTAACAGAGCTTATTATCTGAAAAAACCATTTTTATACCAAACTGTATGAATAATTTAAAAATCATAAATTTACCAAACATAAAACTTAAACTGACATGTTTTTTTAGAGGTTTATGTTTTCTTTTTTATATGTAACTACCCATATCAAAAAGACCACTCTAAGTCCACATTAATATCCAGTTTTTTAATGTTTGGTTTGAAATCTAACCGCACAGACATTCATTTATTAAGTTGTCCTCTTCAGCAATGAGCAAGATAAATAACAAACAGAAGTCTAAAAATCATGAAGGAAATTTACTCTCATGTTTTCTATGCCTCTCGCTCAATTTCTCATCTTCTCCTTCAGACAACGTTTTCATTAGGTATTTGCCTGCACATGGGTGCATATAGGGACACCTAGCGGCAGCAAGCGATGAGAACTCTCCAGTCAGGAGAAAGAGACCTGGAGGAGTAACCAGCGGTATAAAATCCAGATCAGGCTGAACAGCCAGAACATGCAACTTCAGTTCACTGTAAGGCTTCTGCGCTTTTACTGGAGTGTCACCATTCACTTAAACGCTACAACCAAAGCAAAACAGAAAAAAGCATTCCTATTTATTTGAAATAAAAGATTGAACTCCTTCATTAAGAATCACCCTATTCTATGCTATTCAGTGAATGCATATATATAAAGATGTGAAACCTACATGCATTATGTTTATATTTTGTAAATATATGTTTAAACACATGATGTAGGCATCCATTATACTGGGTTTGGTGTTTAGAAATCAGATTGAGGATTTTCTTCTTTATTTTTATTTTTATCTTTATTTTTATAAATTACTGTGTGTGCAGACAGATTATCTTAAATAACACTTCCAAAAAAGTAAAACACCAGATTATTCTCAGGTAAAATTAGCCAAATGATAAAACATAACGCTAAGCACCTGTATCCATTTATAGTCACACAGGGCTAAGTTTGAAGAAAAAAAAAAAAAAAGGTTCTACCTGGCATTTACAGTGTCTAGATCCAATATTCAGAAACTATTGAGACTGCCAATTGCTGGGTGCCTTCATGTGCCTCCAGCATCTACATTCCTTACTCTATTTTATTGCCAATAACATTAACTAGACAGCAATTTTTTCATAGACATTAGGAATCAAATTAGTGCTGTTACTACTGAGTCATTTGGAAGTCTAATTTATGCATAATCACTGATTTTCAATTTCTGACTTCCCCTGTCTGTTTTGCTTGTGAGGAACAGTTCAACAGAAATTTTCATGGGATGCCTAACTCCCCCAAAGTAAACAGGAACAAGGTAAGTCAGTCTCTACGTTTGAGGGATTGTATACGCACCATATTAAAATTTCTATTAACTAATCATCTGGAGTAAAAATTTTAACTCAGCTATTGAATGTTTTAAGCATTAAGATGGAAAACACTTGGTAATTCTCTGAGTTTCTCCTGTTAAATTGGGTTTATTTACTTACTGTAAGAAAACTAAAGCAGAAGGAATAACCTACTAGATTTGTAACTTGAGGTTATACATCTGTGTAAGAATATGAACAAACCTCTCTAAAACTCCTACCATACAATTTCCACCAGAAAATGTAGCTACTCCAGAGGAAGTGTTCAGATCCACATGGAATCAGAATCCTTTTATTTCCATTATTGTGGATAGATTTAGATAGTTCATATTAGACATATTTGGTGCAATATAATTTTAATTATTTGATGTTGCTAAGTATAGCAAGGAGATAAGAGAGATGAAAAGTCAGGTCTAATGCATCTGACCTTTTTTTTAGATTTTTTTTTCTAAACTGTACTGAACAGTTTAGGAAATTTCAAAGATATTTTATTTTCCTGTATGTCACTTAATCCATGCCATGTCCTATTGAAAAAGCTGAAAGTTTAGCTAGTATTTTTGGAAGAATGGAACTGAGTTGAATATGTTTTTCATAAGAAGTAGCAATAGGAAGTGTAGGAACATAGAGCTGGAGGGGACTATCTAAATTTCTACATGCTCACAGTTGTGAGCTAGATATGCAGTAAATATATACTAGATATGTAGTAAAAGAGATATACTAGATATCCTAGATATGTATTAAAAGAAAAAAAAATCTACAGAATTTTTGCTCTAGATGGTACTACCCACTTTCCAATACTGACTCAAAACCTTTAATTTTGCAGTAAAGACCAAAAGCCAGTCCTCTAAATTTCATTGGGAAAAAAAACAAAAAAAGGGAGAAAGTAGAGGGACAAAGGCACCATCAACGGTCTACTGAAGCCCCTGCAATAGGAGGAAATACGTTAGAAATTGTTTGCAGAATGTCCTAGGAAACAAAACATTTCCCACTTTATAAAGGAGAAGAAATGAAAGGAAGAAATGAACAGAACTCCGAATCTATATTATACATTAAGTGAATATAACATCTTTCCTGACATGAGAGCCTGCAGTAAGCACTGAGGCAGAGAACAGATCCAGTATCAATGTAGAACCACCACAATGCCATCTTCTTCAAGAAGCCCTTTTTTTCCCAGCTTGGCACACGTGCCACTTTCCTAACAGGAACTGTCCCATTATACAATTTTTTGTGAGCTTTTCAAGTTCTATCTATCTTAAAACAACTTTGGTTTATTGGTCTGATTACCTATTTGGAAGAACTTTCCAGTATCTCATTTCTCAGACAGTAAATTTCTCCAAGTTTATACACTATATAATCATAAAATCATAATCATTATACTTACATAATCTATGAGTATTTCATGGCATGCCATCATCACTAATCTTTAGTTCAGATACTTTCAGGGGTTTTTATTATTTAGCTAAAAATGCATTTGTAAGGAATCACATGTCCTTTCACTGTTCATTTCATTTCATAACAGTTATGCACACCTTTTATTTTTAAAAAAAAAATCTCTTATGTGAAGACATTTTCCATGCCCTAATTATCCTAGTGTCTTTCTAATCTTTAAACTTCATTTTAAGATCTTCTTTGAATATGTGACTAGAATGATACATAATACGGCAGGAACTCATGAAAAATCACATCCTTTGTAACAGCATTAACACCTTCCAACCTATTAGGACAATCCTGTCTGATACATCATAGAATCACATTTCTCTTTTCCCTTTATATCAGTACTTTTTTTTATAATGGCTATGTATAGCCCCTTTCTGATTGACCACTACCTTCAGATTTTTAGAATTTTGTGTAAAATTGGATCTTCCTGGTTTATAGCAAGAGTTTTTATTGATGACTTGGTAGATTGCTTTATTCAATTTCACACCATTTCTATCAGTCCAGGCCAAAAGAAAATACTACATAGAGACACATGAATTAAATTATAAGTATTGACATATTAAAATATTGACAGTAACATTAGATTTGTAAATATTTATACAGTGTACATAGGTATTTACATGTATCTCAACAAAAAAACAAACACAGAGAGATATATGTATGTATGTATATATATATGTACATACACACACACACAAATATATATATATACACACATATGTGTGTATAATACAAGTCTTCTTGTCTGAGTATCTGGCTCTCAGTTAAGACCTCTGGTTTTGTCTGGTCTACAGATTGTCCAGACCCATTTACCTTACACCCTGAAATCAGTGCTAAGTGTATTACAAAGGACTGGGCTCAAAACTGCTCACCAGTTTTGATGTAATGGCCACGTAATGACTTCCACCCATTCAGATAACTCACCTCTCAACATCATGTACTGTCCCCTTGTCTAAGCTTCTTGGAAATTTTGGACTTGATTACTTCCGGACTTGCACTTCATGTGTTGATCCTTTCAGCATGCTAGGACAGAAATTTTCTGGATCAAATCTTATGCCACACAGTACCAGCTACGCCGATACATGATTTTGCTTGCTCTATCCCTACCTTCGTTGTATATAAAAATTTACATAAGCAGTCTTACTAGAAACAGATGCAACTTTTCCAGTAACTATTTAGCCCAGGTCTACTTTATGCTTAATGTCCATTCCATCCTTCAGCACTCATCCCAGTTCTTAATTTCTCTTTTTTCATACATGGCTTAAGAAGTTCTCACTATGTTTCAGTTTTCTGTGCAAGCTTTGGTTTAACCAGTTTTCTGATCATTTTCAGGTTGGTTTTATACCTTCTAATTATTGATGCAGATTTCTCCTTGCTAATCACTATCTCTTTTCCAGTCTTTATAGGTTTTCTGCTTACCCTTAACAACTTGCTTAAGGTTCTTACTTCCTGCGAATTCTTTTTCATCCCTGTTTTTGGGGTTTCTTTCTGGTCGTGTCGTGTCTCCCCCTCCCCTGCCCCCCCAATGTAACATTATATAGCGTTTGCATTTTTTTACATGTTTTATCTGAATTCTAATTCTGGTGCTGCCCACTCAAGACTATCTCACAAAACTTTTTTGTTTCTCAGTTTGCCTTTCTGAAACACTGAACTGCAGTTACAGATCCTTCGCATTTTTCTGTCCTGCAGCTTCACAGGAAGTAGAAGATCTCAAAACGGCCAGATTTAAGAGTATTTTCTATCATCAGTTTTTCCTGCAGATCCTATCATTTACTAAAAGTGATTCTAAGTTATTCTTAACTCTTGCTTGCTCAGTGTCTGTTCTGCATTCACAACATCCCAAACATCGTTGGTTGAATTTTTTTCTATTTGCCCATGAGAAATCACACCAATTTGCATAATCATACAACATCTGTATTTCCTGTATTTGTAGGCATGACTATGCAGATCAAAGCTGTACCAGCAGATTCATAACAGATTCCACCCCCATGAAAATCTTCCCTACCCAGTTTCTCAATAATTTTCATTCACATAGACACTATCTCATCCTCACCCTCAAAATTAACTTACTTATTGCATTATAGCTTAACAGCCTTTACTGCTTACACAGTTTTTAGAGCATTAATATTAAATTATTTCACCACTTTTTCTTCCCTTTGCTAAACAGTGTGTATCCTTCAGTTTCAACTTAAAACTTTGGTGCCTCCACGTTCCTGTTTTTCTACCATGTCTGGTTCCATGCACTACATCAACTGTTCCTGCTACTCTTACTGATTAAAGTAACATAGAAAGGGGCTAGACCTGCGCAGTTACAGGTGGGTGTAGATATAATCCATGTATTCACCATGCCCTTGTTTTATCATTTATGTTGTTCCACTCTCATTCACAACCCTCTATTTGCCTTCCATATGAGGGTTATATGAGCTACTTGCAACTTTCCTCTTGAGTTTTTCAGTTTAAAAGTTTTTAGAACATCCTGTTTTAATGAAAGGCAGATGAAAGAAAAATTAGCAAAAGGCAACACACTATAGTAATAAAGACCTCTTTATTTCTCATAAGTTTACTGTGCTCAGGTTTATAATGATAGTTCTAGTTCAAATATTCAGATATAAATTTCCACTCTAAGGAATATTTGTGTAGACTCTGTTCAAATGGAGATAATTCCTTACCGATTTCAGTAAGGCATACAGAGATGTGCTCTCTCATGCTATCATGCATATTGACATAAATATTCTGTAAAACTCCACAGAACTTTAAGGTATTATACTAAAAATATATTAATCGGAATAAGAATGAATGGAGTAGCATCACGACAGTTCTATACTAATAACTATTCAAACCTCATGTGTGTTACTAAAATAATCCAGCAGTCTAACAACTTGGAATTAAGATTTTATTAAATAGGATTTGCTATTCATTATACCTTTTAATATCTTTTTAGCAGAGGACAACAATAATTAAACTGAAACATATGTACAAGACCGACTTTTACATAATAGTTTTTAACACAATTTCAGGTTTATAAAATGTCAACTTTTCCAAAACGGTTTCGTTGAAAGAGTTAAGCTCAGCTGAGTTGCCAAGGTTATTCAAAATACCTTTCTCTCTGATGAATAAAAAAGCATTTATGTGTGTGAGTTTTGTGTGTCAGAAAGAAAAATATCATAGAAACACACACAGATGCTATAAATGACGAGCCTTAAAAATGCGAGTGTACATGCACAAAATCCCATATATTCAAAATAAATATTAATGCAAACCAAAAATCTTTTCCAAAAATAGTGAGATCATAAGAAACTCCTGTAAAACATCCCTACTTGTTCTCTATTAATTCTTTTTACTCCACTATTATTTATTTCATGTAGAATATCAGCAAAGCTTTAAAGGGGCGTGTGGGGTGTGGGTGTGTAGGGGGTTGGGTGAAGTGGCTTTTCGGTTTTGGCATTCTTTTCCTGACTAAAAGTAGTATCTCGGAACTCAATCTAAAGCCATTCAACACTTTCCACAGAATCAATTATTTTTGCATCAAAACAGGAATGTCAGAAATTCTTTAATAATAGAGATAAGTACTTTGTCCCACTGCCAAGCATTCTGAGCACCCCTACAAGGTCAGGAATATTACCTGGTTGTCTTCATCCAAACACCACATCTTGCTTATTGCAGGCCTGGGGAAAGAGGATTTGAATTACACTCCTTTTACATTTGCCAAGAGAAGAGCACACCTTTTGGAGAAGGCTGAGCATTAAGAAAAACATGATTCTTTACAATCATCCCCGGGGTTAGTGTGTTGGGATGTTGACAGGAGTTAACAGAGGTCTGCTGAACATATAGATGTGATGAAATCCCCTATTATACGCAGAGTATTCTTCCCTCTTCAGTGTGTTTAGACTCACACAAGAAAAGCTGTGAAAGCACATCTATGTCTAGCATCACCTTTGAGTTACGGCTGGATTCCAGCCTCTGTGCTGTGCACATGGGATGCACTCTGCGTGCTCCTGTATGCACAATACCTATGGGATGTACATACTGCAATGTACACACAGCACATAACAGTAATGCATGCACAAATCTCAACGTGTGCCCATCTCTGCATGTATGCAGTTTAAAATTCTTTTTTTCTTTTTGAAGATCAGCCACATACATAATTTCCTGGAAAATAAAAAACCTAAAGCTAAAGGTAAAAACCACCACCACAGCTACAGCCAGCTGTGCACAGAACACCCACCTCCCTTCCCCCCCCC
>NW_010424821.1:0-1482 GCF_000710305.1 Buceros rhinoceros silvestris
TCTCTTCCAACCAGATGATTCTATGAATCTGCAGAAAACCAAAATCAAGAACTAGAGCAAGGAAATGCAATCTATCAGAAGTGGAAAGTGTGAAAAACATTAATATACCAAGTGTGTTTTCAGCTAAATAGACATATAGACAGCGCCAGCAGGATTAATGTGTCCCCAGTTACACGAGAAAAGTTATCCCATGCAGTGTCACTCAAAAAAAAATTTTCTGTTTTAGATGTTTTACTTCCAAGGCTTGATCAGCAAGCATTTGCAAAAATCCATGATAGACTCAAAACAATTATTGTATTCAAGAGTACAGAACTGGTTGCAGAGCTCCTGTCAGAGGTTACATTTCCAAATCCCAACTCTGCAAGCAGACATTCACACACTTTAGTATTTTTTTTGTTTGCGCAGATAGGATCAGTCATTCGTGTCTTTTTGCATACAATACTTCTTAGAGAAATGGCTGTCCAGAACAGTTGTGTACACCGCAGCTCCCAGGTTGACATCATCTTCCTCTACTGACCTTCTCTATACAGGATGTCTCTGCATCACCCTCCTGCTCGATAGCTAAGACAGTGTCCTGATACACCCGAGGTTTAAGGATTCACTGAATCAGGAATCTCTGGGGATGAAACCATAGTATCTTAGGACTTGCTTGTAAATTCCCTTGTATAAAAGAACCCCAGATTAGATTATATTACAATGCAACCAGAAGCAACCACATGAAATTCTAATCCAGGGAAACAAAATGGAAACCAGCTTCTTAAATATAAAAAAAAGAATCATGAAACAAGTTTTGATGACACAGTAAGTCAATAGCTCAAGCTGATGGTTGAGTAAAGGCATCAACATTTTGTAAGTTATTTTAAATATAGCAAAATTCAATTCCATCAGCCATGAGGCTGGTCATAAATACGTTCATCTGAGTTTATTGCAGTATGCTCTAACAAAGCCAACAACACAACAGCAGCAGAGAAACAAAACTAAAAATCAAAGCAAAGGACAAGTGAAGGTAGAACATCTACCACTGACTTGAACAACCTAAGCCAATTAAAATTCTGCTGATTTTCTCAGAAGTCATCTGATGTGACCAAACCCACGAGGGTCATGAAACGGAAATATTAATAGCAAGCATTCTACAGTATTGTTGAAGTTAGCACCACCATTGAAAGCAGGTAAAAGTAGCACAGAGCTAAACGACACGACTCCAACTTCCACTTGAGGAAGGGAGTCCATCACATAGGAAACAGGTTTTTCACTACAAATTTCAACCTGATTGTTTACTTTCAAAGTGTTATTCAATACAAACTTAATGCCCGTTATACCATACTTTCCTGCAAGTATTCTCTGCAAGACGATTCCCTCAGACAGCAGCGCCAGCTCAGTCCTACACTACTGTATGTGTTTAGGAACAGTATGAATTAAACAATTCAAGGAGATATAGAGTCAAGACCTAACCTGCAAAGTAGCACAAGGCCCAGCGGTTCA
>NW_010424821.1:1560-6571 GCF_000710305.1 Buceros rhinoceros silvestris
CGGTTCAGGCTTCCAGCCATGCAGTAGTTAGATTATATCTATTCTGAGCAAGAGGTAGCTATAATAAAGCTGACCTGCCAGCCTCATATGCTCACTGCTAGAGCTGGCAAAGTGTCACAGTGGACTGGGTGATCCAGACTAGGTTTGAATACAGCCTAGCCAAGTACATACTGAGCTCTAAGGATGTGCATTGTCTCATTGACTTCACAGGCACTGGTAAGCACTTGCTCATGCAGAATAAGGAGTTAGCGCTCTGTACCTTGCAGGATCAGTCACTTGCAGGTACACTAGTCCACTGGGTGGATTTACATAATCTTCTAGGGAGAGGAGTAAAATCGATTGCATGCTAATCCAAGATCCTTCGAAGTGTGAAACCTCATATACCCACATATATGTAGGTATATATATCCACAAATTTTCCACCTCTTATGAAGAATCTTCTGAGTTTACCAAAATTTGTATTTCTTCAAACCACATGTTGGATGAGTGTGCCACCTGAACACGGGAGATAAACCAACTCACATCCAGAATCAAGAGACTAGAGTCGCAGTATTAAGATTTCTGTGTAACAAATCTTAGCTACGAGATCAAGGCAGCAAAGGTTTTAAAACATCCTCCTCAGAGATTCACACACTTTAAAGCAAAAAAAAAAAAATCTTTTGCCCCATTTTGCGTTTTTAACGTATCCCTGCAATGAAGAGAATGAAAATCCTGCATGATAACTAGTTCTTAAGAAAATGGAACCTTCCATAGTTTCTGCTAGAGCAAAGGTGGGTCACACCTTGCACCTCAGTGGGGGAGTGCCCTTTTAAGAAATATTACTGAAACATTTCAATAATGCACATCAGAATACTACAGTGACATCACTGCAATCAGCCTTACTTCTGGAAAAGAGTTAATCAAATAGATCCGTTCATGATGAAGAGATGCATAGGCAAGATCTGGCACCTACTAGCCGCATAGTTTAAAAGAATTATTATATATTTTTAAATTACAACCAAAAACCTACAAGAGAAGAAACGTCTGTCTCTCGTGATTCATAACGGCTGAGGTGCTAGAAAAGCATTTCAGAGAAAAACTGCACATCGTGTCATACACATCCTCCCCCTGAAGCCATCATTGCTATTTCAGCTCCCCCAGTCCCCAAAATGGTACAGCAGAACCAGACAGTAGCACGAGCGTGCAAGTAACGCAAGACAAAAGACTCTAACACTAAGTAACTCTACCCAGAGGCTTTTAAAGCTTTTGATTCTCCCAGATCTATTGTTCAAGAAAGTTCTACCATTAGCAAGAAACCAGTAATGTTTCCCAAGGTCCCTTTGTGAGCAATCCCACCTTGGAATTTTAATTTAGGTTTTTAATAGAATGAACTGTGCATAGCAGCATATTTTGTAATATGAAACAGAAAGGCCTGGATATAATGCCTGTATCAAAAGGGGTTTTTTCCTGAACCCAGAATAGATAAAACCAAGTAAACACAACACAGCTTTAACCTCCTACTTCTAACTTCCTATTTGATAATGGCTTAAACAAAGATACAAGAGGAAAGATGTAATAGCAAAAATTGCAAACACTGCAAGGAAGGAAAAAACCACATGTATTTAAATTCCAATTTTTCTCGGTTTGTTGTAAAATAATAATTTTACAATCAACTGTGCTTATAACCTTATCTACAAAAGAAACATTATACACTTTTTAATGTTTATTTCAATAGACAGCTGGGGTGATAATTTAAAATCAAAGGGCATTTTCTTCACCAGCAGAATGGAGCTCTCAGAGAACCATTGCAGGAGCCCCCATGGCTACAGTTCTGCTGCAGGAGCATCGTCCGCCTAGCCTGGCACCTGGATTCTGTGGTTGGAGCTTGCAGAACTGGAAAAGGAGGCAGGTATAAGCTTTATGTAGACACACAGGCACCAGCTGACCCTGGACTGCAGTCTTCATTGTCTCCAAGACGGTCCCAATGGCTAGACAGCCACGGGTGCCGAGATAGGACATTATTGTAGCTAACGACTTGGGGCAGCTAACCAGCATGGTTCCCGGTCAGTAGGAGGTAGCTCGTGCCAGCCGTGTGAGGCTGCTTTGCGGACACCCTGCCTTAGTGCAACCAGCAAGCTCCCTTCATCGAGCAGCTCCTCCAGCCTCACTTCCCGATAGCACCAGCCCAACTGCAGCCCCCATACATTTTATTTGCTCTGTTGCTTCCTTCCTGTATTTAAGTGTACAGCTGCCATTTGGAAAAATAAGTGACTTTTGAAACACCTGGATCATATCTAAGGAGCTACTTTTGGGGAATAAAGATGATCTCCCAGATCTTTGTGAGATTCGGGTGCTGTAGCCTGAAAACACAAGGGGTTTTCTCAAGTGCGCTCCACTGATTTGCAGTCTCAGGAGTAATTTACACCCAAGGACAGCAAGGCAGGCATTAAAGGCACAGGTAGGAGGAATTAGAGAAGGGCTAGACAGTGGGAAAATCCAGGCTATTGCTCTGCAGCTTCTGCTTTCCCACTTTTAAATCAGACCACAGTGCAGCACTGGGATTTTTTTTATCCACTTGCTAATTTACTACTTTAGGCTTTCAAACAGGTACAGGAAAAGAATTCCCATAGATGTGTCTTGGTGGCTCAAACATGAGGGTGTTGTCTAGCGTGCCAAAGCACTGAAAAATCCATTTTTGATATCAAAGTTCCTTAATATGACAGTGACATTATCTCACTTCCATTAACCATTAAAAAAATTATGTCTTCACTTCTATATTTTGTATTCCAACACAAGCCTTTCTTTACCCCCTTCCCTTTTTCGTATTTACGTGTGCACTGGTAGATTTTGCTAGTGGGCTGATTTATTCAGTGGGCAACCTATACAACTGAGATTTTGCCAAAACACAGTTACAGTACCTCCAGTCTCTTCCCCTCTACTGTGATTTTGAACCACTTGGCGATGCATCACAGGCTGCAAAACCAACTTGCCAACAAAATGTTAATGAAGTAGAGATTTAACTTAGTGGAAACTGAGGGGGAGAGGATGAGGGCAAAAATTTTGAAGATTGGTGCTTTCCACCTTCCAAACTGTAGGTTAGTAGTAACATAAGCAAAATACGCTACTGCTGGAGGAAAGGGGAGGCGGGGGGGGCAGGAAGAACAACTGCAGTGTGGTGTAACTAGGGAAGAAAAATGCTTCTTGGAAGAAATGCCCAACTGGCACCAGTGGAACTGTGGCTATAAAGTTCATAAGTGTTTGAATACCATCTACAGAGACATTAAAAATTCAATTCCAGGCACAAAAAGCAGCATAACACATTCAAGAACCTGCCGACCACAAGGGTTCTGAAATCCTAGCTCCAGGGGGCTGGGAAGAGAAGAGTTGACAAGACAAGAAACATGTTTCTTATGACCGTATGGCTGGTCACCACTGTAAATATATACAGTTCTGTAAAAAAAAGCTAGTACAAACAAGAAAGCATTTCTTATTTCTGAGAATCAGTAGAATAGCTGGTTTTGGAGTACTTGTACTTACTGACGGAAGTTATTTATTGCATAATCTTTTTCAGTATAGAATAGTCTTTGTACAGTAAATATCCTAGTCCAGAAACACTTCCAAGCATTTATTCACAGCTGCTCCTGGCCTCCTTCCCATAAAGTTGTTTTCCTCAGAGGCAACTCCGCTCTGCGCTTCAGACAAACAGTCTGTGTACTCCACCAGCAGCGCTGCTGATTTATATGTATTTAAAATTCAGTCCAAGACAGCCAGTACTGGGCTGCAGGAAGGAAACATGGCCTTGATGAAGCTTTCTCTTCCTATTATTCAGGATTTAGAAAGATTCTGATTAAAATTATCTTGTGAGTGCTAAAGTCAGAGGGTAAAACAAATGATACAGCCAGTTTCAGAAACTGTTACATCTGAAAGACAGATAAACATCAGGCTGTCTGTCCTGCATTGAGGCTGTTCTGAGCTGAAGGTTAGCTACAAAGCTCTTTCCAAAACAAGCATGGCTAAACAAACAAAATAAAAGATAACAAAACCCCAAAGAATAGATAGTTCCAAAACAGCAGCAAAATGCCCCTTGGTCCCTGGGGAAAAATAAAATTAAAAACCACAGCCAAACACCACACCAAAAAAACGCATTCAACAACAACAAACCACCAAAAATAAACACCAAAAAAATCCCAAACGTTATCTGATCCCTGGCAGTGCCCTGCCTGTTCCATAGGGTTAGCCTCATAGAGAGACAACCTGTGACTGAGGAGGAGGTAACAACCCCGAAATACATCCTCCCTGGTCCCACCCAGGCTAGGACACATTGCACCCGCCACTGGCCACTGCTGGGCCAGCAGCAATACAAGGTGGGCTCCCTCCGAGTGAGCAAGAAGCACCCAATTCGCTGCACTTGCAGGGACTGAACACTGGTGACATCCCAGAGCGGCCACGCAAAACCCAGCTTCTGCATTTTCATCAGACCCCAGCAGTGCCACTGCACGCAGAGAGTTACAGCTGCAGCTAAATCACGGGCAGAACAACACAAAACCAAATGTGCTGGGAGATCTAGTGCAAATATGCACCTCAGAATAATTCATCACGTTGGAACAATTTTCAGATTGGAAATGACATGTTATCTGCATCCCTGTTAAGACACTTGGCTTAAGCGTGACTTGGACTTCTAGAACTATTGCATATCTCTTAAGAAGCTAAAGCTCTGGATTTGTTATAGCTATGAGAATGTCACAGTCATTTGTAAAACTAGGCAACTTGTAACAAAAAGGAAGAATTTCAGATGGTCTGTTAGCCATGCCACATTCAAAAATGATCCGTAAAGACTACAGGAACTGACTTCAACGGCTAATATTTTTCCTCTCACTACACAAGCAAGCACCAATGCCAGTAAAAGCAAACGTGACCCTGTACAACATATAGGGCACAGCTGCATTTACTAACAGGTGTCACCGGTTTGGCTGAGGTGAGCCAAGGTCCAGGTGACGACAGTGCCTTCCCTATCCCACCAGAGATAGGGGAA
>NW_010424822.1:0-1745 GCF_000710305.1 Buceros rhinoceros silvestris
CGGAGGCACATGCCACCACCAACACAGCTCTTAACCTCATACGGGCACGCAAGCTCTTTCTCCACAGCAAGGGGGTGCCCATGAAAGAGACTTACAGAATACATGAGAATGAAATAGCACAGGAAGACCAGTACAGATTCTCAGGAGAAATACCCTACTTTGGGCAGGTTTGAAACAGAAATTAAGATAGCTTTCTACCACCTAAGTTCTTAATCAACAGGTCAGTTGCAGGAGAAATTTAGCACCACAATCAGAGCATTTTGGCATGGCTAGGTAATTAAAACCCCTGTGGCTACTCCAAGACCTGTAAGTAATCAAAGTGCATGTGTTCATCACCTCCAAGTCTTCCTCAAAATGTCACATAAGATGTGACATCGTTTCCCCAGCAAGGGTGCTGGGAGGTATGGAAAGGGTTTACCCTCACTATTCAGTTAATCACTCTTCTCTTAATCCTTTCGACAGACATGATCTTGCAAAGGACCTTTATCCTACATGGTGTCTGTTTTCAAATCCAATCCAGGATCACATTCCCACAACAGAAATTAAGATAGCTTTCTACCACCTAAGTTCTTAATCAACAGGTCAGTTGCAGGAGAAATTTAGCACCACAATCAGAGCATTTTGGCATGGCTAGGTAATTAAAACCCCTGTGGCTACTCCAAGACCTGTAAGTAATCAAAGTGCATGTGTTCATCACCTCCAAGTCTTCCTCAAAATGTCACATAAGATGTGACATCGTTTCCCCAGCAAGGGTGCTGGGAGGTATGGAAAGGGTTTACCCTCACTATTCAGTTAATCACTCTTCTCTTAATCCTTTTGACAGACACGATCTTGCAAAGGACCTTTATCCTACATGGTGTCTGTTTTCAAATCCAATCCAGGATCACATTCCCACAGCAAAGAGTAGAACTGGATTCATATCAATGTCTCAAAAAGTGACAGGCAGTACAGCAGTGAAGCCATTTGTAGGAGTATCAAATTGAAAAAATACAATATTCAGGCATGTCTGTAGCCCTGAAAATGTAAAAAGCAATACAGATTTTTCTTTAAAAGAATAATTTTGATTTTATCTCACAATTTACAACTTAATGGTAGAACCACCAAAGTGCAGTTGATGGAATTGCTTTTTCAAAGGTGATCAAAGGGACCATGAAGGTCTTCTAAGAAAAATGAACCAATCAGCATAAAAATTAATTCCTCACACATCTGTCACCTGTTTCTCCTTATCCTTTAATCCATTTCTAAATATCACAAAATAAAACTGGGTAATTGTTGCACATCTGTTATAGATCAGAATAATTACTGTCACATCTGTTAATGTCTCCAACCCCTCCATCCCCGCAACTTTTCATCCTATCCACCCAGATTCTGTTTGCTTTGAGAAGAGAACTAGCTGGTTTTGATGGGGTTTCTTTTTGCAGATGTTTCTACAATGCCCAGCACTTTGTTCCAATTTTCTTATAGCAGGCATGCAGGAAGTTTGGTCATACAGAAAGTTCTGTTCATGATGGTTACATGTCTAAAATGCACTAGATTGCTACAGACAGTTTATCTTCCAGATGTATGAAAAAACAGGTCATACGTGGGAGATGCCAAGAAAAGCAGTCTCAGGTTTCTGACCAGTTACAGACATCAAAACCCAACAGTGAGAATCAATGATCTTCTTAAAATAATGAAAATAGCCACCCGCTTCATCTCTCTGTGCAGGTACCTTCCTCTCTGTTCTCCATATTTCTAAACATATA
>NW_010424823.1:0-3173 GCF_000710305.1 Buceros rhinoceros silvestris
ACAAGGTGTTACTACAAATATCACCAGACAGTAAGGAGGGTGGTTATCTCCCGGTCTCATAAAATAAAGAGAACAACTCACTGCTCTACCATCTCAGAGCCTATCTCATATTTTGGGGAAGTGAAAATGGCTAAATATTCACCCATCAAGGCCATATGTTCCTAACACATGTTCCTTCTCCCTTTAACTGCCAAAAAACCTGTCTGTGTTTGACTCTAAGAGGTGCTGAGTAGTTTCTCTGAAGCATCTCTATGAAATGTTGAGGATAATAGTGTTGCCATGTCTCAAGGTAATACAGAATCAAGTCATGACAGCTGGACTCCTCTTCCTTCAAAGTCACTGGGAAAGCATATTGTGATTCAGGTAATACAGGTGTAATCTGCAAGTTTGCCATCTTCTCGATAACAGAGAAATTCACCCTGGTGACACCAGGTGAGTTACACGTAAGATTTAACTTATCTTGGTAACAGATAACAACAGTTCGAAACTTGAGGTTGCCATGGTTTTGTCAGTTGTACAGAACCATGGGAAAGGAGTTGAAGAACCTTGCAAATATTTACTATAGGCTTTACTAGCAATTAAACTTTATATTATGTCCTCTTTTCTCAGTAGCATCAGATTATAAATGGCTTAAAGGTCCATTCTCCCACTTCAAGAGATACAGAGCATGGGTATTTCAGCCTCATTTATTTTATGCATGGACTAGGACTTGGGTAAAAGTGGTGAATCCAGACAAAGAGAATAATTTTTTTCCTCAGGAATGTCACCCTGCATTGCAATGCCTGCTTTGCAGCAACTCTTTCTGCCTCAAGAGTTAAATTCCGGTTACAGACATGAAAGTAAACTCCCCTGCATGCAATGGCTTTCCTGAAAGTCTGGCATCCCTAACTACAAACACTGTTGCATTTCTTCAAGGACTGGAATCATGCCCATGCACCAGAAGAAGAAAACTTTGTGAAAGTTTGTTTTTTGGTTAATAATACAATGAGCTGATAGTAGCTTTAAGAAAATTGCTTTGAAGACCTTTTTTCTTTGTATTTTTATACCTTAAAATTAATAAATGGAAATTATTTTTAATCAGTAGTTATCTAGACTCTAGAGTTGTTACAGGGAAAGTGAATGGTTTCTTGAGTGAGATGAAATTTATGTTCCTCATCTCTGAGAACAGGACAACAGATCTCCATTATGGTGTCTGATTAGGATGAGGAAGGGAACAAAACCTGCAAGAAATAAGATTATTTCTAGACTTTCTGCAAAACAAATGAAAATGGAAAGGCAAAAACAAAAGAGTTTTTCTTTGTTGGCCCATCACTCCACAAAGCCAGACGTAGCACAGTGCTGACTCTCCTCCTCTGAGATCAAAGACATGGGAATTTGAACAAGCTATGACCATACCAGCCAAGAAATAACACAGTGTAGCTGTGGGGTAAAACCCCCTGTCCTTCCCTCCCCACCACTCTGGCACAACGCAATGCCAATGCCTATATGTCTGCACCTTGTAGGCAGAGCTGGGCACAATCCTACCTATTTACTTGCCACCAAACTCACCAAGTTTTACTCCAAGGAATGTTGCTACAGAAGATGCAGTGTCACTATTTACAACATTTAGAACCTTTAAACTAAGGATAGGCAGGGTAGCAGAGGTTTTGCCCTAGCCAAGAAGAATCAATGTATTTTTCATGTCATCTGTCAGCTTTATTTTACCCTCTTCACCACACAAATACTTCAGGACAGCTTGTCCATTTGCTTTCTTTACAATTATTCTCAGCTATCAGTGACAGCAAACCCAAATTATTTTTTGCCTAATGAAATTACGGCTGCTCCCTGGGGCATTAATATAAATATGGCTTGACTGTTCAAAAGAGAAATGCCTCATAAGCTGCTGAGAAATCTTACATGTAGTTAGAACAGATTAAAAAGAAGCAATGCAACAGAGGAATATTATTTGTAATTTCTACTACAGTTTGTTTTCTTGGAGTCAGACTTGATAGAATCTCGCTTTACGATACATACATAAATTTCCAGTGATACCTGCAGTGGGATGAAAAGAAACCTTCTCTTGGTATTCTCTCAGCACTGGTAACTTCTGTTCCCAGGTCCGACAAAGACCTTTATTTTATTCTGCTTTGCACGCTTAGTAGCGACCCCAAAGAAGGAACTTTGTGTTGGGAATTAGGATGAGCTCTGTCTGACAAGTAGATGAAGAGGAAAAGATCATACAGTAGCATTAGCACAACCTGCTCATAGTGGTTGCACACAATTCTTCACTCATTCAGCTCCAGGGCCAGCGTTTCCCATGCTGCACACTACGTAACACTTTCTCTTCTGCTTTTCAAGATGTATGTGCTTGAACGCACTACTGGCATTCAGAAATGAGCAATTTCTTTCTGTGGGGCTACATCCTAATAACGGAAGCTAAAACTTCAACATTTTTCAGTGGTATGTTGTATATTTACATTTTGCATGATTTAAAAATCCGTGTCTTTGAAACATGAGTGCTCCTGAGAGAACAGACCAATCCTGAAGAGCAGTATCTCTGTAAATAATAGAGGCTCTCTCCACCTATCTAGCCCATCCTCTCTCTATTACTCCAACCTCTGTTTTTTTCTCATAAAATCTGTCCTTATTTACACCTACATTCTCTAATATATTCAGTTAAAATTATAAAACCACATAATAGATTTATAATGCAACACCAACTGGAAAGCTTTTTGTGAGAAAATATTAATTTTCAGTGCAGCAGAAAAATGAAAAACACAATATCACTTCAAAGAAAGTAGCTTTTTTGCTTTGTTAGCTATGCATATCTACTAATACATTTACTGAATTATTTCTTAAATTTTACAGCCTGGAGTTAGAATGACGCCACCGATAAGCGCTGCTGTCCCTGATATGCTGGAGTTTCAGTATGAACTGGAGTCCAAGGCGGCCAAGTGGTATGCCACGATAGACATTGCTAACACTTTCTTTTCCATTTCCATAGCACCTGAGTGCAGGGCACAATTTGCCTTCACCTGGGGGGGTGTCCAGTACACCTGGACTCGACTGCCCCAGGGGTGGAAGCACAGCCCGACCATTTGCCACGGACTGATCCATGCTGCGCTGGAGGAAGGTGGAGGACCCACCTCCAGGACCACACCTCCAGTACGTCGATGACATCATTGTGTGGGGTG
>NW_010424824.1:0-7516 GCF_000710305.1 Buceros rhinoceros silvestris
GGGCACAGCCCAAAGAAGCCGAAACTTAGCATTTCCAGGGAAGATTATTTTATTATGGGAAGATTCTAGGAAAGGTAGGGTTGCTAGTCATCTGCAGTAATACTCTGATGTAACCCAAAAGCTACAAGATATTCAGCACTCTGTACAGAATCTGTTTCCTGATATCTGTCTCAAAATTGAGGCCCTAGACACTGTAATTATTTACAACTATCAGGAAAAAGCAACACCCAACACATTCTTGGTAAATATTTATCTGTCGGTGGTAACTGCCACATCAAGTATGTCTGATGTACTAAAACACAATGTTTTAGACACTGGGCACCTACATTACTGTCATTTTTCATGGCAAATACGCGTGCCTCATTAATGTCACATTTAAGCATAATTTGTAGTATAGTACTAGGTCATGGTTTCCCCGAGTTGCACTGCATATAAAGAGGCATCATTAAATACTTTTAAATTGTTTTACACTTTCTACTACTCTGAAAATAAATCCTTTAGACAAGCCTATCATTTTCCAATTTTTCCAGGGTCAAAGGAAAAATGATTCATATGTCAATCATTTCATCTTGGGACCTGTAACACAATAACATAACATCCAACATGACATCAGAGTTGATGGAAGGGAAAGTATCATGCTATATTGACATTGTTATTTTAAACATTCCTTGCTCTCAGCAAAGTGGCATAAAGTGATTTATTTTCCATTTGCCTGTAAAAGGGAAATTGAATTTTGAGGCACAGTGTACTAACAAGCAATAACTCTTTCTAGCTGTACGTCAACTTAAATGTTCCAAAAATAGCACTTCTTCTTGGTTTATTAATGCAAAAATTTCCCTGAGTATTAGCCAAGAATAGAAAATTCTTGTAAATGTCACACTTTAATAACAAACAAAATAACTTTCTCCTATGTGTAAATATTTTTTATTCTGTTTTGAATAGGCAGAAGCTAAGGCAAATTTGTGGCAGCATTTTCAGGAGCCTCCCTTTAAGAATTAAAATGCATCCTACAGTGTTCAGCTCTGTATAACACAATAGCAGAAGAAAATTGGTTGGATTTCAGGAAAATACATCACATCCAATATAGTTGATTTGTCAGGAATTATTAAAACATCTTTATATATACAGCTTTGCAAAACACTAAGCAAAGGAACGAATGAAACCTTCTAGTTTTTAAGACTTCTCCAGGGTGATGTAATCAATATAATGAATATGAAGAAGGTGATAAAAGGAAAATTATACAGTACATTACTGAGGAAATTTCATCAGACCGATATGTCCATGGAAATGTCTGTCAGAAATGGAGTAAGTACCACCTGACCAAATATTTAGGACTTAGATTTGGAGCTATTTAGGACCAAACTAAATGTTTAAAATGAGACTGTACACAGCAGAGGATCAAAATCGTTTCTGTAGTGCCTGTGTAGCTCTGGAATTCCTCTCTTCTCAGCCTTGCTTTCTAATGATTTCCAGCTTATGATGTTAAATTCTTCTTTTCTCTTCAGGCTTTTGAAATGTGAAATTGAAGAATGGAGAAATCATGAAAGCAAGAAAGAAATATGAGTTTTTTCTGCTATCCAGAATATTGTTTCCATATTGGACTTTACTGTCACACTCTAGTTCCCTTTGAGATACTCGTTTTCTTCTATTTTTAAATTAGAAGAAAGGCACTGAGAATAAAAGTTCTCAAGGTGAAATTATGCCACATAAAATTCAGAGAGACTTAGGTTTTTTACTTAAGTAGGTACACAATCTCATGAAAGTGCTGTTAATATGTGTGTGAAAATGGAAATAATAAACAGTAAGGTGTAAACCTATACTACTAGTAAAACAAACTGAATTTCCTCAGGCTAATGAGAATTTACATGCAACAGGTTGACAAACGCTTGATCAGAAAACCTTTGAGGTTTTTTAATTCCTTTAATAACTACATCTAACTCAGTGACATTATGATTGCATATTGCCAAAGTCTCAGCTAATACGCTTGGTTGAAATGATTCTCAGCTGGGTTATTTTATAAGTAGCTGAGAGCCGCACTACACAGGGACACATTAAGTTTTATTCTATGAACAGTATAGAGTATGCAACACAATGCCCAATTGCCTACCCAACCAGGCACAATATCCACTCTCCCACAACAGTCAGAAACTGATGTTTAGGATGAAGGGAATAACTCATGCCAGACAACCAACCATAACTCCTTTCTGTAGTAGAGGAAAAAATTTCCTAACAGCTCTTAAGAAAATTAACTTGTGTTTCTCAGTCATGAGATGTGAGTATTCCTATCTCAGGCTCTGATCCAGAAAAGCTCTTAAGCATAAATTTAACCTTTACCAAGCTCTTAAGTGATTTGTTGGACTGGGGCCCTAAAAGACATAACTACAAATCTTAGTCTTCTGATGAAAGTAGTACTTCTAATTTATGTATTAGCCAGTGATTTCTATTTTTGTGAAGGGTATAGCAAAAAAAAATGATGTCAGTCACACAAACATGTGTCTTTGTTGTTTTGGATTTGTTTTTGTTATTTTATGTGTAATTAGCAAAAAAAAACTTGTCTTCAGACTCAATAGTAATATTTAGCATTAATATTAATTGCTTTAATGCAACACATGCTTACTAATCTAACGTACTATAAACCTGTAAACTTCAATCTCTGAATTATTGACTTTATCCTTGCGTAGCATTGATGGAGTACCTATAAAAAATAAAGGAGTACTATATGAGTGAGCAAAATCAGAAGTACGCAAAACCTTGGTGGTAGCTTATTTATGCAGACATAAAGTTACTCAATGCCAGAAAGAAAAGCAAATGAGCAGATCTCGTATGATATATATGTAAAATGATGTTTCATTTAAATCTCTTCCTCCACAGTGCTCCATTTGAGAAGAAATCTTTAATTACATACATTGCTTGTGCGTATAGAATAATACATAACGTACATTTTCTATGTATTTCATCACACTACCTGCTTTGAATAGGGAAACAAATAGCAGATCGTGTATTTGAAATGTATGTCTCTACTTTTCCTATGTAGAACATTATATTTTACTCTCTGTGGGAATCGTTGGCCCCAGTGAACAAGAGAAGGAGGCATGCTTTCTACAGTGCTTTAGGAAAGAAAATGTAGTGAGCAGATGCAGAAGTCTCTATTTAACCTAACCATATAAAACTTCCTATTGAAAAAAATAAAAACACACTATGTTTGCTCTTAATGATTGTCTAAATCTTGGAGTGACATTTTCAAAGCCAGGCACATTCTTCTGTGAGTTAATGATTTTAGTACCTAATTTGCCTTTCTCCCTCCTGCTGCTTCTCATTGCATTCCAGGGTCTTGCCTCTTTTTACTTCTCTCCAGGGTCTTGTCTCATTTTACTTCTGAACTGTATTGCTTAGGAACAATTGAGTAGTTTTCTGGTTTCCTCACTCAGCTGAGCTAATCCCATAAAGCAGAAGAGACTGCAGAACCCGCTGTGACTCATTCCAAGGCAAAAAAGCCTCTGTGCAGCTCTATACGCTTCTAAAAGTAGTCTTATACGTACTGAACAGTTGGCCTCTGTCTACAAGTTCATGTGAAAAATACTGTAACTGCAGTTCTCCCTCCAGTCAACACAGCAATGGGCATGTTGGGAATTATTTAGCATTTATTACTGTATCCTGGAACTGATTGATATTAAGTCCATCGGTTTTGCTTATTTGCAGTTTAACAAGAGAAATGTAAGCAGCCCAGGGTCTGGGAAAGGTTAAAGATTAACACACTCCTAGAGGCTATTTTGTCATGTTTAATTTCTTGATTTAAACACCCAAGGAACTATTGCATTTTCTTTTGCTTGACATTAGTTTGTATTTGTTCTTCATCACATTTTAGTAGAGTATATCCTAAGGGCAACCATTGTCTAAGATCTGAGAACTTACTCTGTTATGCCCCTCCTTCCCTATAACCTCCAGTGAATAGACTGCATGACTGGAGCCTGAATAATGAGTAAGGACAGGAAATGTAGGCCACAGCGCTGTTAAATCCCTCTTAATTGTGTGTCTCAGAAAATAACTATCTTGTGATCTATTTGACATTGTATTAAAGGCCCAGATTAAATTCATACTTTCAGGCTTGGGATAATATTTCAAAAAGAAAAATCACCCAATTAATTAAAGGAGCCAAACAGGAAGGTGGTCGACTGTAGCAATGTGAAAATTGTACATATATATGTATGTGTAAATATAGATGTACTTGCATAGATACATATATAAGCACATACATACACATCTGTACACACACACATATTTATGTATGCATCAGTGAAGGACAGGAGTAGTTACACTGTCAGGTAAGAAAAAAATTGTTAAGGAGTAAACAGCTTGTACCTGTGGAGGGGGGTAATTTTAGGAGCCGTAAATGCACCTTCAGTTTGCTGTTTCTTTTTGCAGTCTTCAGACTCTGTATGCCCAGCTTGAGGGAGCAGCAAAAACTAAGAGTCACAGAACAAGATTTCCTGAGAGATGCAGTTGTATTACGGAATAAGGGTATGCTGATGCCTTATCTAGAAAGAATAGCAGACTGATGAAAAGGGTGGGAGATGCTCACAGGAAGCAAAAGTATCTGAAAAGCAGTAGCCCACAGGAGAATATTGGTTACCTGTTGTCCTCTTGCAGCCATAGAGGAGGAAATACATTGCCAAATGTCCTCATGCTTATCTAAACACAAAGCTCACAATTTGCACAAAAGCAAAAATGATCCTATGGTTCATGTGGAGAAGTATAAGGTAATACTAATTCTGCCACTGTCTGTTCATGTCTTCCACAGCCAACAACTCACAGCAGTAAGTGTAATATGTAATATGTTTCTAAGTAAAAGAGAAAGCCATAGGTGAAATTTGTTTTACTCCACCTGATGTTGTTATTGTATTATGTGCTGCCCTTAAAAGAAGTTTTATCCCTCTGCCAAAGTAATTTGCCTTTTTAAAAAAACAAGAATTAATCCTACCAGAATGTTTCCCTCTCAATTTTCCTTCTTGAATCTGTAATGTTTTCAAAGAAGTCAACACAATGTTCACATTTCAGTTAGATGGTATATTTGCGGATTCTTCTTAAATTCCCCACCTGGGATCTTTCCTGGGATCTTTCGGCAGCCATCATGGCTCCTCCTTTCTTACACTGCAATCAGCTCATTTTGGAGCTTATACTGAAAGAGATCTAAGTGCTTAACTTGATCACAGCTCATAATCACACTGTAGATTGAGCTTTTTCACTAAATTATTTCAAACTGCTAGTGATCTAGATCTTTCTGTCGAAACCTTGACAATGTATTAGATCTTCTGGTATTTGTAGTTCTTTGATTAAGTTTTTCAATGGGATTGTTTAAGCTTAATGTATTAAAGACTATTTTATGTAGGCACTCCCACCATGCCATTTTCACCAGTGGTTTTGCCAGCAATCTCATATAGAAAACATTGCAATAGTCAGGCAAGGGGCATTAAAAATCACATCTTTTAAACATTTTATGAAAAGTCACAGATTTTTTTACACAAATATGGTTTTGTGTTCACAAATCTCTTCACAGTATCTGGAGTCTGGCATGGTTTCAGGAACAGAAAATATTTCTAGTCACAAACCAGTTCCTTCATCTCAGTGGAGTCCTTCTCACCAGAAATAAAGGGAGAAAATAATCATGTTTTTATTTGAGGTTTATATGTGACACTACTTCATCTTTTTAAAACTATTTGAATAATATTTGTGGTTAAAAGCCACTGAATATGATTTAAACTGTCAATTAAAACACGTTTAACACAATTTAAACTGTGTGAGAAACCATATGTCAGGTAAAACACGTTAATTAAAGGATAACAGGACTACACAGGAATAATTCTTTCTATGGAAATGAAATTACTGAATAAGCATTTTAATAGCATATGTAAAAAGCTGGTTTTCATCTTATTGGACAGAAGTGCTTTCACTTTTAGAATAAAATTTGTATTTGTGAGTTTTCACTGCTCATATTACAAGTTTTGCTCACAAAGCCACATGTTCTGGGTCAATGTGATAAGTACTCCAAACATGACTGAGTGTTTGCAAAGTGTTGAGGTACGTTCCTGGTGGTGGTCATTTAAACTGAGAGAGCTGAACATCTTGCTGGACTTCACCCTCATTCACCTTAAGTTGAAGAAGACTTGAAGTGTATCACAGCTACAGAGATACCATTCTGTATTGCACTAGTTCTTAAGCCTGGGTTTTTCCCGTGTAGGTATGCATATAAATTTGTATTAACAACTTATAAATTAACCTTCTTTCATATTCTTTCTACTACTTACAGGGGAAAGCTTTCTTTCAGAGTCTCTTCTCCAATCAACACTCAAATGAATTTACTTTAAGGGAAGTAAAAAATCCCTCATGCTTTCTTTGGTTACTCTTGTTTTTTTCTGCCCAATAGCTCAAGCAGTATGCACTAGTCACTGGGTCTAGTCCAAAGCGTGAAAGGAGCTGGCACTGAAGGAGACTGAAGCTAAAGGATGGCTGTTAACCTAGCCTTGCTATTATAAACTACTGTCCTTGCTACGTTTATTAACAGCGAACATAAGTGAGCTTTATAAAATACAAAAGGCTTTGCAGCCCGTAGATTAACTAAAACATTCAAGAGAGAAATCTTCTACCCCTTGGGAGAACTTCTGAGCAGTGACAATTCAAAAACATTGATGAAGATAAATTATTACCTGCTAAGCCTTTCCAGTTCATCTGAATTTTTGTCAAATTGGAAAAGAAATATCTATTTATTATCATAGAAATAACTATTTATTATACAGCAACTGAGAACACTCTAAATTATTAATGGCCTTTGCAACTAGGAAGGACGGGGAGGCATAAGACAAAAGGTAAGTTTCTTCATAGCTTACTTAAGGTATTCATATTGTAAATCAGGGAAGACAATTGGAGTTCTCTCCCTGGTAAACGTTCATCAAAGAATGAAACTTTACACCACCTGCAAGAAGTAAGTTTCTGGAAATTGCCCAATCCACATCAGGACTATGACTTATAAGTATGAAAAGGATACTGTGAAGGCAAGTCAAAAATAAATCAAAGAAAAATCACAAGCCATCAAACTTGTGAATTTTCCTACAAAAAAGTATCCTCCCATTCTCACTTAGATTGTACACATTAGAAAAGTTCTTCTCATGAACTAGAATTAGCAACATTTTGCAGGAAAGGATATGCAACTGCTGAGAACAGGGAGTGCAGGAGAAAGCTTGAACAAGTCAAGAATGACAGGATATACAGTAATGTCACACTGCAGATTCCTGGAGTACTTTCTCAGACTGTCTGGGCTAGGGTGCCGTCACGGTTTGAGGAGGGGCTATTCCCCCACTGAAAGGATAGGCAACGAAATAGTGTGTTTTAGCTGGGAATCCTGCCAAAACACACAGAGAAAACTTTTGATGCTCATTAAAAGTGCTGATAAGAGCTTTAGGAAATGATAACACAGAAGCTACACATGTGAGCGATAGAAGCAGGAACATTTAATGAGGCAGAC
>NW_010424825.1:0-2185 GCF_000710305.1 Buceros rhinoceros silvestris
TTACATCCAAAAAGTCTTTTGAAATTTATATTGCTTTCCGCAACCAGCAATGGCACTCAGAGAGGATTACTAAGCCAGCTGAAGCCCCGTTCTTGTAATTCAAGAGCACATGTCGAATGATACCCTTCCAATCGTATTTTATGGGTAAGGCAACACGGTTTTACCACGTTCTCTTACTCAGACATCATTTATCTGTTCACCACACTCATTAAAGCATGTTGCTCATGTAGTTGCATGTCTCACAGTTTGGGTAGGATTCATCTTACTGTCCTTGGTGTCTAATATGAAATCATTTAGTTTTGAGATAGTTGCCTGTCTTCTCTTTTTTAATCAAGTGAGAAAAGCCTTTTTGTAGTTGTGGCTCACATCTTCCAAAGACAACTAAAATAGGTTAGATGAAACTCTTCCTTGTTCCTGAGCTGGCATTGCCCGGGAATGTTTATACATTGATTTTAACTTAATTCTAAAGTCTCTGTGGAATCTAAAGAAATAATATGAATGGAGGAGTTAGAGCAAAAAAGAAATTAAGATGTTATAAGAAAACTATAAAGGATGTACTTTGCCTACTTTGCAGTATTTGCTTCCAAAACTGTATTCCAAACGATAATAAATGTGTATATATATATATATATAAATATAGCATGTGAAAGATACCTGTTCACAGAGATCCCCAATACATTCTCTGCATTTCTCTTCTGTATTGGTTACCATTTAGAAATGCTAATGAGTGAATGTATTACCTGGGTTAAGAGGAGCCACATCATTCAAATGCACTTTAATGGGCTTATCTCCTGGTGGCACACACGTTATTGCTTTATAGTTTCCATTCTAGAAGGTGTCAGTGTTCAAGATGAAAATATAAATGGAAGTTTTGCTTTATTTCTGCGAGTGCACTCTGATTGCCATTCTCTGACAAGTTATTTGAATTGTCACTATTAGTTCACCTGTACTGAAAAATGTTGTTGCTAAAATAAATTGTCATTTTAGCATTTCTTAATTAACCCTAATGTAGCGAGTTTAAAAATTGAAATTAAGGAAATGGAAGTTTTACCACTGATATCAAGAAGCTATGTATGAGTTTTTCTATGCATTTTGTTGTTGTTTTGTTTTGGTTTTGGTTTTGTTTTGTTTTCTGAAAGGGTAACATTTGAGTGTAAGAATTTTTTGATGGTTTCATTTTTTTTCAGGCCAACTCAAGCTACTCAACCTTCTTTCAATTTAATTATCTGTGATAGTGAGCCATTTTTCATTGCTTCTCATTTTTTCCCAAATTAATTAGAAAATCAAAATGGCCATTACTGAATGACAGCAGATGTCTCTGATCATCAGACATCATTTAATATTTTAATACTGTGTACTGAGTGGAATCCTTGGTTTATTTTCATTTTGTTTTTTATAAATGATGAATTTGAAAACGCAGTTCATCAAGAAAAACTGTGTAGGTTAAAAAATATTTGTTTATGCCATTGCACATGTATTTCTTCTTGCAATGCCATTTATAACAATTCTCGTAAAAGCATAAAATAGATTGGTACAGGTTTGAAGGGAACTCTGGAGGTCATGTGGATAAATAGCCCCATGTAATGTCCTTATTTATCTATATACTCCACGTTTTTATCACCATTGCCACCTTTCCAAGGGGTATTATAATTACTTAGCAAGTACATTCTCCAAACAATCTCAGAAATTGCCTCTTTCTTTTCTGGCACGAAGTCCACCTGCTGCAGCAAGCGAATGTCTTGTCATATGGATCTGCATGATTTTCCCTCAACCCACCGACTTTAAAATGTCAGCCTTTGTAACAGATTTTCCTCAGCTCTGTTGGGAAATTTCAACTCCCACAAGGTTTTAGAATTTACATAAACAAATTCTCCTACTCCTACATTTCTTCTTTGCTCCTGGTTTACAAAGACCAACAGGTATCGCTTATTTTACTTCTGATATTCCTTTATTCACGACCTATCATTTGAGCTGATGAGAAATGAAGATGGTCAACCTTATTAACAAGGCAGTTTTAGAATCCATGGCTTGGCTTCGTGGACGAAGATTTGGGAAGGGCTTTACCCACGCTTACTGCAAGCGCGCTGATGGCTGAAAAGGCCAATGCGGGATAGGCAAGTCCGGTTGCAAACAGCACAGCGGAAGTTCTCCCTGGGTATAGTCGAGTCACGGTTCTTTCTGCGCT
>NW_010424826.1:0-20094 GCF_000710305.1 Buceros rhinoceros silvestris
CCCCACACCCCCAAAGATGTAATAGAGTTTCTAATAATGGAAAAACTGTTACAAATGTAAAATAAAAAATATAAATAAAAGTAGGATTCCTTGTCTCTGTTTGCTTGGAAATGTAGACGATGAAGAACTGAAGTACCTGAGTTTTGAGAAAAAAATTGCCGTGTTAGTAATACCAGAACACAGCAAGCTTTTCTTTTTTTAGAATGTTACAGTGAATGTCCAAGATCTGTGTAGGAAAAGATCCACTAAAGATCCACTAAAATGTGGGAACAGAGGTAGTACATCTTGTAAAAAAGTAGAATTACCTTTCTTAAGGCAAAGATAACTGAGGACCAAGTTAACTCAAGACTTTAGAGACCACAGTTCTAACAAAAGCACAGATGTCTGTAGTCCCATCACGTGCATGCAAGTCAGACAGGAGAATGATCCAGCTAATTTTCTGTTGTTGCGATTTTTTTGTGTTTGTTTATTTTGTTGGGTTTATGTAGCATCTATCTGTCACGGCATTTTGAGGGACTTCAAATTGAAAGGAAATGTTTGAAGGTCCTTATGCTGCTAATATTAAACCAGCCTTGGAATTTTCAAACTGTAGAGACAACTGTAGAGTCTCTTAATTGCAAAGTCCTAGACATGAGAAGGGCAAACGCTGAGGGAGAGCTCTTCAGGACAGATAACGAGGCACTGAGCTAACAGTTAGCCGTGAAAGTAAGCACTGCTTGGTTATTTTCAGCTGTGAAAACAATAAAGCCACAAAGCCACAATGATTAATACTACTCACAGAGCTAAGAATGATCATGAACTGAATGAATGAGGTATAGGAAAAAAACAATGCTTTGAAATAATGTTTACTAGTTATTTGATATTCTAAAACCAAAATTGGGAAAAACAAGAAAAAGACAATTCTATTCTTTTAAAAACAAACAAACAAAACCAAAAACCAACAACAGCCAGCCTCAGGGAGAAAATGGAACACAGGCAATAAGGAGAAATGGAAATTTAAAAAAAATGAGGGGGGGGGGAGAACAGGGGACATTAACATAAATTAGAATCCAGTTATTGTGGGAATGTGCCAAGAGAACCAAAACCAGCTGAGCATAAAGAGCTTGTCAGTGTACTTATGAATAGTAAGAAGACTTTGAATTATTTGTAATCTAGAATAAAAGGAACCCTATTAGTGTGTGTGTGTGGAGGGGAGGGGGGTGGCTGCAATGGAAAGGGTGAAATTATCAGTCAGAGAGAAACAGCAGTTGTGCTCAAAATTCATATGTTTATGTCATCTAAATAAAGCAATCCTGAATAGGCTTTCTTGACCCTGAGAAGAAAAAATATTAAAACTGATAACTTCTAATTAATCTAACTAGTATGCATTCCATTAGCTTATGAATTTTAACATCTGAAAAGCGGCATTTTGAACATATAAATTATTCTACACGATAAATCAGTTTATCTACATTTGCATGATGGAAGTATTTAAGGACATCGTAATTAATCTTAAATAAAATAGAGCTCTACATTTAGCAGAAAAACAGTTCAAATAAAACAGAGTCTCCAAATAAGGTAAAGTTTTTTAATTTCGTTACTGAAATCAGAATTTACCATTTTAGTCTAAAACTTGCATAAAGCAGTGTCCCTTTTGGGGAATTGTACACTCAAGTGAAAAGACCTTTCCAGCTTTGATGGCTAAGGGCTGAACATTTAAGAGACAGGAAAGGAAGACAATAATATGACGCTACAACTCCACACCACATAAATCAGAGGAAAATCTTTGTTCTCTAAATTCTTCCTGCAGGACTGCAGAGCTGCTTTATTCGTTCTATTATTGGCATCACACTTTCAGTTCAGGCTTGCCTTAAGTGTTATGAAGACGATGAGGCACCTGGGTATGATGCCAAATAGACTCAGTACCACACATGGAACACGTTACTGTGAAGTACCTGCACCTAACCTTCAGTCTATTTAGGAAATCGTTGTTGTAGGATCAGCTAATAACTGCCACATTATGATGATGTCACATTAAATGTGACATTATTTAATGTCACATTAAAATGAGAAGAGCTGTAATTGCATTTGATCTCACAATGTCACTCACAGCAGATATCAGCATAAAATCGCTAACTTCTATACTGATTTTCTTATTTTAGTAAAGGATCTTATCTTGCAAAATGAGGCAGAATCCTTTCTAAAAACTGTCAAAACTACAGCAAAGTTTTACCTAATATGCTTTAGGTTCATTATTTTCACCTCATGTCTGGAATGTTAACTTCTGAGAATTATTAGGAGCACTGCTTAAAGAATTTGCCTATGGCATTGCTCTGGCCTGGGAAACACAGTTGTTCAGAGGACACTGGCTGCAATACCAGTAGTATGACCGCCCTTTTGGCTGAGTACCTCGCATCCTGGAAACAAGATGTGAGGTACAAGATGTGAAGAAACAAGAGTTGTCACTAGAGGATAGAGCTCAAATGACTGAATCCACCCCTGGTTTTCACCTGCTACTACCCAGCACTGCTCATGCAAAGCCACATCTTTGGTGTCAGTTTTGAGGAGTCATCACTGGGTGCAGGCCGAGTGGTGCTGACTTCTCATGCTCACAGCACTAAGGGCAATGCCCTCTACAACAGATTATCTATCCTGGGATGTGCTACACCACCAATTTCCTCTATGTCCCAAGACATCCCGACTCAGATGAACAAAGTTGGCTTTATCTTTCTGTTTGAAGCTTTGCAATAATGGTGCTACACTGCCTGAAGGGCATGCAGAGGTGTTCACTGGGAGGGTTCTTGGTGCTGAACTGCCTCCCAAACCAAGCCCAAACTGTACGTTTGAGACATCTATTTTGAGTAGCCCAACACAGAGCCATAGAGAGCCAACAGCTATGTGGAAGATGAGGCACAACAGTGTGTGAGTTCATGGACCCTTTTATTTAGAAGCAGAAACTTGAACCAAACCAGTTAGTTTCAACCCATCTCGAGTCTTTTATACCATCTTGCAGTGACTTATGTAACTACTCTCTTTCTTTCAGCATTAGGTACTCGTTTACATCCAGTCACATTTGACCGGCTGGCTGATGGCTAACAGGAGCTTTCTCTGTATGAATTAGCAATGTTGGAATTCACTGATCTACTCGCCAAATATTTCAGCTAAGAGAACAAGGACCTGCCATTCAGGATGAGTTTCTCTCTTTTTCCTGAAGATGACTTCACATCTTCCATATTACCATAAAAGAGGGGTGGTAATGTAGGATCTAGTAAACTGTCCTATTCCTGATCTACCTATTAGGACAGAGAGGTTTGGTCTTAAAAGCCGACTTTTTTTATTCTTTCTCAAAAAATGCCTTTTACAGTGTTTTTGCAGAAAGTAATCTTATTTTATCATTCAAATTTCATTTGAAAAATTGTGCTGGAGTTTGCTTGACTTCTGGCATCACCCTTGGGGCCTGAGAACAGGCTCTTGTGTGATACATGCAGCAATGCAGCTGAGAAAATGTTTGCTAATCATATCATGTTATGAACTTCTGAAGAGTTCTAAAGTATGCAAGGGCTGTGTTAAGGTTGGGCAACAATATTATATGCCACTCCAGTCTAAAGAAAGAAATTATAAAGATCAAAATAAGAGCTCCAAGTTTCAGACCATTGCATTTTACATTTGCCTATCTCTAAATCTTGGGAATACTATCTTTTGTTCCCATTTAAGGGAATGTTCCATTTACTGGAAGAGGTACCCTCCCGCCATTCAGTTCATTCTCACTTGCACTTATATTGCATGACATTCCTCAACATTTGTTTTAGTGCACATACTTCTTTTAACTTCAGAATCATGTTAAAACTAAACAGCAATGGATATTATTTATAAAGCTGAATCCCTGTAGATAACAAAAAGATGCTTTGAAAGGTTTACAGCAAAATTCAGACAGATATATATACATAGGATCATAGATTTGAGAGTATGGTTGCAAACAAAGAACACCTGAACAAAGGAAGTTTGAAGCAGGAATCCGAGAGATGATATGCTAGGAATGAAAGCTGCAGAGGGGACCAGAATAGCTGTAAACCACCTACAGGAGGTGCACATAGAACAGAATTTGTGGGTGGGACATAGCTCAGTAATGATGATCATCTAGGAGTTCTATGTGCCATCTAGACAGGTTGTCTAGATTCACCTTATCCTAGAACAGGTGTTAAAGAAGTGAGGATAAACTACCCTCTGTCAGTGTCTCTTTCCACTGAGGGATGCAAGATATTTAATATTGTCTAGGTGCTAATTTCTGAACAGCTAAAAATGGGCCACATGTAGCCTGCTTTCTATAGATGCATCTAGTAGGAAGCTTCTATCTTTCTCTTCCATCAATAATTCATTAATTGGCTTCATTTCCTCTGACCATCAAAGGAACTTGCACAACTGGTCTGGATGTGGCTATTTGTGCTGTGGAAATCCACATTTGAACAGGACAGATCAAAACCTGAGTGCATTTACTTTTGCTACTTACAAGGACATCCCAAATGAAGAGGAACATTTGCTAAACCGTAACACACTTGATTTCTGAGTACCAATTAACTGCTTCCAGATTCCTGGGTAATTTAATAGTTTATGGATGAGAACAGGGAAAATACTTTTGAGAACAGATTATTTTATTTGGGGATTAAAATAAGGAAGTCCATAAAATAGCCAGTAAAAATAATTCATAGTTTTATTGAAAGATAAAGATCCAGTCCCTCAAAGTGTTAATTCCCACTTCCGAGAGGCTCAGCACTTCCCACTCTCTTCAGTGAGGATTGCACATGCTGAATCCTTCCCAGAAGACATTTAATTTAAATACTTGTAGTCTGGACTAAAAGCATCAAGCTGCCTACAGGCCAGTTATACCAAACTGCTTAATCAAACTTGCTTCAATGCCTTGAAAAATGTGGATAGGAAACTTTCTGCCCAGAAAACTGGGCCTCCCAATTTATGACCTTCTTAAATATTTACTCATGAATTAATAACATGTAATGCCACACTAAAGCATTCCTTTTGAGATCAGGGATCAGAAAGTTTATTTGAACCGGCAGTCCTTCTTGACAAGATGTGTAATACACATTCATAAAGCCAGTGGGTATATTCACAAAGATACAAAAATGTTCCCCCTCACACAGAGATATGCATCCCATCCATCTTACAATGCATTTCAACTCTGATCTTTTCAGAAATGTATAACCTGATGCCAAAACACCCTTGACATAATCTACTAGAAAATAAGCCATAAAGAAATTTTTTAAAAAGAGGCTTTGTTTGCCATCACTTTCAGAAGGTGACTTCGGGGAGTTTGACCAGTATATTTTAGGCATTGAAACACATCTATCAAAGAGCACAGCAGTAGCCTTTTGGAGTTACTGGATTCATCCAAGGATAATTCCGAAAGAAATAGAAGGAAAGATGAAAAAGAGCTGAACCAGAGAGATCACTGGGGCTGCTCCCATTTGTTTGTTTTCCCTTGTTATCTAGAATTAATCTGTGATTTGCCTGTACACAAGGATGTTTGTGTGAGTAAGGGCAGCCTTCCATATGGATCACATAGGGGCTGGCTGCAGCTGTTTGCTACTGGTTAGGGGAACAAACTATCTGCCTTTGGACAGGTGGATAGGTAGCAAGATCAGCAGAGGTTTCTTCTCCTCTCCTGCTAAAGTAATCTTTGTCTTGGCATTTACTTACATGTGAATGTTTGACTTTGCAGATTTATTTGTCTATTAATCTAGTAGGAGAAGGAGGAGAGGGAGGAGAGAGGGAACGTTAATGGAAAATCCTGGGTTTTTTAAAAAGGACACAGACCTCCTTCAGGAAATCCATTATGTACCGTTACAGCATCCCATACGGTTCATCATCAGAATTTAGCTCTCTGTATCCTTCTGAGTTAATAGTAGCATATTTGTCTAAAATATTTGTCTAATACATAGATGAATGTATCTGTCAAGTGCAGAAGCCATATTTCATGAGAATAATAAATGAGTTATTTTTAGAGAAGACGAAAAGACTTGTAACGCCTTTTTAATACCTATAGGATCGCAACAGGATGACCTGTCTGTTCCTTCTCCAAATAGAAAGAAAAACTCTGAAAGCCTATCTCAGTTCACTGGTATCATTGTCACTGGATATTTGTGTGTGCATGTGAAAATGTGAACATATTTAGGGCTGGCTGCAAGCCAACATGTGTGTGCATATGAGAAAGAGCAGATATTCACTCTACTGTAAAAGCACCGCTAAGGTTATCAGCCCTTCCACTTGTTCTTGTACCTATAAATAGACTGTAACTTTTAGCTACAGTACAATCCCAACTATTAATAAATTTCTGAAGACTATGGTTGGGAGTAATAGTGTGGGCAGGAACAGCCAAGCCATTTTGCCAAATTGATTTAAAGCACTAAAATGTTATATTTATGCTCATTCTGTCAAATTACATATTGAAATAAAGCTCCGTTATCTTTGTTTGGCCTGAAAATGTAAAAGAAAGTGAAAGCCCTCAGCTTTAGTGACCTATAGTCATCCTTGTACTTAAAACAAAAATACAAGAACCCCACCAAAACTGGGACAATGACTTACTTTTCATTGTAACTGCTAGTTTTGAGCCCTCTGTTGGCAACCATGTTTCTAAAACACTTTTTAAACTTAAACACAAAAAAGTCTGTTAGGAACAATCTAAGTATATAAATGGTCACATATTATTCAAATCATCATCTCATACTGCCTATGCTCCTACTCCTTTTCCAGGAAAAGAGCTACCTTCTATTAGTTTCCTTGGCCATTCTTAGCCACCTGGGTTTTTTTTCTTACCCCTCTCTCTCCTTTCCCCATGCCCCACTAATTTAAAGAATTTTCAAGATTTCATAGACAAGACTAAGGGAAATACGAGCTGTTAACATTTGGAGTGCCCAACCCTGACTTTCATCCTACCCGTTCAGCTGTCCTGCTGTTTATCTCACCACCTCCTCTCATTTGTTCTGCTTACACAGACCTGAACCCCCTGCTTCTTGAGAGCAGCAGGAGAAAGTAGGATTTTCTTGTCCCTGATGGGTATCCTCTCCTCACTTCGTGCTTGTCTCATTGCAGCTGTGAAGAAATTACTTTCCTGAAACATTGTTCAGATCTATGTTTGATAGACTTGTTTGGCATCCTTTAGATGCCCTATCCATCTCCGCTGAGCATGATCTGTTAGCCCAGTGTGATGTCTCAGATATGGTGTGGCTCCTAAGATAGTTCTAGACACCTATGCTTAGGCCCTTGAATCGCTGTCAAGGTTTCTAACAGAAAAGTCTGGAGAGACAGGACACGGAGTTGAGATATGAAGTGCTAAACATGATTTTCCAGCATTTTTACTTTTTTCTTTTTTAAAGTAAACTAGATTTTATATAAACATTTACTGAGAAGACATATACTACCAGCATGACATTCTACACAAGCACTGTCAATGTCTAACTGATAGATCCACTCCTGAGATATAGCTGAGGATGGTCTGATCAGCCTCAGATATCACCATTCACACTGTCTGACTGCCTGTTTGGGCAGAATTTATTGCTCGAATTGGGGGGATGTTGCAGAGCGGGGGATGTTTCTGTTTCTCTCTGCCTCTGGGTGAAAGGGAAAAGACTGAATGAGTTTAATCAGTTCTCTCCTGAGCCCTGTAGTCTACTGATCATGCTGGCTCTTGCTTACAAGATTCTTCTGGGAACAGTATGTCCTTTTGCTCAGACTGAAGGCAAAAGGAGAAGTTGATTATAAAGTCAGGGTTCAGCAAAGAAAATATTCTTTTTAGGCCATCATCCCTTTTCTTCAGCCATGGAGACAAGATGAACTGCACTGGCAATCCTCTTTTCTGAGAGCACTAAAATGATCGGTCTTGTGACATAAGCATGCGCATGTTTAGATGGGTGTGGAAACAGGAAAAAAAATGAAACAAAAAACAATGAAATACAATTTTATGGATTTTGGCTGTATTTTGGCCATATTTTGGATGTTTTTCAGGAAAGTCAGGCAGTACAGGCCTGGAAGGACTCCAGGACAGTCTATGACCCCTCCAGCCAAAATGCAGGATGTCGTTGTTTAGTTGGCATGTTATGCAAGAGTTTAGCAAGGATTGCTAAGACAGGCATCTAAAAGCTTTAAACAGCACTTCTGGAATACAGCTTGAACCACATATTTGTAGTGAAGCTTAGCAAGATTAGGAAAACTTTGTTTACTCTTCTATCTCTAGTGTTGTTTTTCCTGATACAGATAAATGTATTTAGAATTTGAAGGAAAAGATAAGAAAACTCTGCTTGCTAATGAATCTAACTCCATGTGCGTAGTGGGTCCTGTATATTATACAAGTAATCCTTCACATAGAACAGACATCCTTTCTTATGTGTTGTATTGATTTTGCATCTTCATATCCTGTATTTTGTCACTTTTTTTTTCCCTGTGCAAAAGCTCTTTATTAATATGGGAGACCTTCTTAAAACCACCCAAGGAACACTCTTCTAAACAGAAAGCCAGACTGCTTGAATTGTCCTGTTAGTCCTGTTCGGAAAGCAATGAGAGTGAGTATAAAATGTAGCAAATGGCAAAATGTGCCAATAACTAGAAACGGCGATAAACCAAAGACAGCAAAACAGTTTAGATACCGGTGACAGAGATGTATTTTGATTTCTGCAAACTCCAGTTAGACAGTGATGTTGATCCTTCATGCACATGTACACATACAAAGCTCCTTCCTTATAGAAGGAGCCACTCCCAAGGCAGCACATTAACACTTATTTCTCAATGGATCAACTATTTTAAAAGCGAGTGATGGAGAAGAACATTCTTGTTACCTTGTCTTTGTTTCTCATGTAAAGAAATGTCCTTTAAGAGTTTATGGTAGAAATACATGTTTTAGCACAGGCAGCCCTCTGAATTGCTGCTGTCTCCCCTGTGCCCATCAGGTGGACCTGTTCCCATCAAAGAGTTTAGCTGACATCTCAGCCTTTAGATTGTATCATTAAAGATCTTCTGGGATTTAGCTTGTCCTTCCTTGAGTGCACCATGTGTGCAAGGTTGCTTGAAGGCAGAGTAAGAGGTTTTGATCTGCACTGTCTCTATTTATGATTGACTAGCAGAGATTGCATGGACTTCCCCAGGCAGACTCCTTTGTTGGATTAGACAAATAGGTATTTGGTCTAGGTTGAGTTAATCCCACCCTGGGGCAGGAAGGTGAACTACCTGACCGCCTGACATCCTTTTTAGTCCTATTTTTCCTACAATTTTCTGATTCTTTCCTGATAAGTAGGCTACTGGACTGACTCTTCACAAGGTTAGGCACTGGGAAAAGATGAGGACCAAAGACTGAACTTGTAAATATATTTAGAAACTTAAACTTCACTTATTTATACAGAAACTGAGAGCCTAAATGATTCTGTAGACCACAGACCAGCCTAACACTATCAATTTACTCTGTGTCAAATAAAAGAGTCATAAAAAGACAAAAAATAACTTAAAGGAAGCAACCCCTAACTTCCCTAAGATTTGCGCAAGATCATTTTCCTAAAGATGTCCAACCCTTCCCAATTTTATTTATTGCTTAATATCCTATGAGATCCATCAGTGCATAGTCTCTGTGTCATGATTGATTCATCTTTCACTGAAACAAAGGGCTCAATTACTACTGAAGTATTCATGCTGCCCAAGTTACACAACTACCTGTTGTAGATGTCATCCTTAGCCCTTGCTTCCACATCTCCTGTCTGGGTGGCCCTGAGCAGTGGATAGACAAAGTAACATATTGCTCCCTTAAGCTCAAGTGTCATAAATGCTTGCACTAAATATCTGTATCTTTTCTACTTACAGCTATTAGTTCATCCCTACTTTTTAATGGTTTTTCCTTTCTTCAGGTTTAGAATCTAATCCTTTCAATAACCCCAGTAGCGGTCATCACACCCTATCTATTGGTAGATTATTTCAGAGGAGCTATGTCGTATAAAGGACATTTTCCTTCAGGTTTTAAAACTGTATTCATTTTTAATAATTAATCCTTTTTCCCTGATAAAAGGATAAACTATTTACAATCCTCAATGATACTGTGTGCTTTATGATGTGCTCAATGATGTGTGCTTTAGCCCATGTTCCCAAAGGTTGTCAAGAGATAAATAATTTGTTCTTTTAGTACTTTCCTATAAATCACCTCATATGTCCTATAATTCTAGCTGTCACTATTAGAATTCCCATTATTTTGTCCTTGTCCTTTTGGTAAAATGATGCCATAACTTGCAAAACGATGCAGAAAACTCCATTATCTGAGGTAAGGTTGGACCATAAATTGTGCAGAGGCAGGCAATCTTTCCTGAATAGTACTTGAAGGCTTTGACTTCTAAATACTACAGCTGCAGTATGCAGTGTACATTGTAATCTACAAAGCAGAGTTATGTCTGGCAGCAAACTGCCAGATTTACAACTCTCTGGGTTTCCTTTGCTGTTGATTCAGAAATGGGGGAAGTTTTCTGAAGGGATGATTTCAGTTTGAACGCCATTATGTCAATGAATTAGCATATTTTGGACTGCCTTGGGGCCCTCCCAAGGTCACTGCACATCCACAGCCACCTGGCATAGGAAGAGACCTACATTGTAGGTTCTAAGCTCTGTAAATAAAGTCCTTAGCCAGGAAGCTATAAGATAAAAAATGAAATGTTTTTAATATGAATATCTGACCATTTAGAGGGATTCATGTAAATGTTCTACAAAATATTTAAACTACTGAAATTCACTATCAGAAACTATATTTCAGGTATTCAAAAAAATTACAGTGCAACTTTACTGTATATTTTAAAATAACTTAAATAATTTAATGGCATCCAGGATTGTGTCATGTGGAGATCTTTGAGGTCTAATCTCTGAGCATTTTCTCCTGTTAAATATTCATGCAAAATATGTATATAATAAGCCTTCCCCTTCTTTATTCAAAGTGTATGCTTAGAGCTCAAATTTGATCTTATTTATTGGAGAACAAAGCAGACATATTTCCACCACAACAGTGGTATTGGAGGGAATCTTAAAGTAATTTTTAAATCATTTTAAGTAAAATAAGAAATTATTACTTTGGGTGGGCTTAAGTAGAGTTGCCTTTTGGTGTCTGCAGTGCAGGTACCTACATTCTTAAGTTCTCACTGTAATTAATGAAGAAAAGTGTGTATTTTAAATTCAAGGGTCACTTGGTATGTTTTAGATTCAACTTCAGTGTTAAATTAAGTGAATTCTAGGAACATTTATTGCTTTATCTCTAAAGAGATCCCAGAGTGACTCTTACATACCGGAATCTACATTCAGTTAGATGAATTCTGTTCCTTAATTCATGTACTCAGAGCAAATTATCAGGTGTCCCAGAATAAAGTCTGATGAATTAAGTCTGAAAGAGCAGAAAGAGGGCATTCATGAACTCGGTAACAGAGAGGTTACAGCATGATCAGCATGGTGGGATCTTATGGGTAAAGAATATGCACGCAGGCAGCAGAGCTTCTAAGCCTGGATTCAGGAACTGATTAGCCAGGAAAAAAGTTTGCTTTAGCGTGACATAGCAAGTGTGGTATATTATCGTGTATCATGACATATTGCTCTAACTGTACATCTCAGAGCCCTTTCCCTTTGTCTTGTGGGTTTGTGCAAAGAGATTAAAATCATATATCTTCTTTGTTTTAAGAAGAAGACCTGGTTGACAGTCTGCCAGAGTTAGAGAATGCTGACTTGACCAGATGAAAATGTTATCGGGAGTGAATCACCACCAGGAAATTTGCCTTTCAAAAACTATCATCATATTTCGTAAGGCAAACATTACTGATCAATCAAAGTGTTTTAATAAAGTGTTATTCCCAAATTTATTTTGCTTATAGAATATTATTCCAGAACAGCGCTCTTTCTACAGCACTCTGATGCTAATGAACGTGTTTACTTCAAGTGGACATCTTGAGATTTGGCTAGCTCTTTGGAAGGTGCTTTTTAAACTCATCTGTTTACAAATCTGTGGAGTTAGTTAGTTGGTTGTGATCAAGCTGTACAACCTTGCAAAAACTGGGCTAATTTCATCTTCATTTTGGTGACATTGCAGCTACGATATTAAATGAAATTTCAGATGTCCCTTTCTGAACTAGCTACTTCACATAACAAGGCTCTTCCTGAGATTTGTCCAATAATAGCAAAAAAAATTTGCTGGGTATTTTTTGTTGTGTCTGCCCCTGCGCAGGTGTTTGTAAGTTAATCTAAGATGTAGTACTTCTTATGGCACACATTAGGACAACTCCCTCTGATGTTTCCTTTTCACTCTTACCTTTTCCCACCTGGGTTACTCAATTCTTGCTGCATGGAATGTACTCAGGCTGCTGAGCCTCAGCGAGGTGCCTTTTCTACTCCCTCTAACTGTGATGCTCAGTCTGTGCTTTTGTCTCTGCTACATATTACAGTCAACGAGATATAGCAGAGCTTGCCAAACAGCCTATGGTTCCAGCAGCATTACAGCTGTAGCAGTAGAGAGAGATTATTGTCTCAATGACCCAAGAAACGAGATAAATCATTTTCTGTTGATCCATATTGCTGCATTTTCCAGAACATAAACTAACTCTGCTGTGGTACAATGCAGATTGAAACGGAGGAATACTCATAAGAATAAAGGAAACTCAAAGTGTCAGGATGCAATCTCTAAGTATTTTCAGTCATAGTGTAGAAAAACATTTACTGGGGCCTTAGTATTTTTATGAATGTCAAGCCAGGTTTTTTACACGCATCCTGGTTAAACTATAGATATAGACAAGCTGCAGCTCTGGCCTTTCAGTCATTATGATGTTTTTGTTCTTTAGGTCTCGTTTTTAGTTTCTTAGATTTCGTTTCAGTATGGTTAATCTAACAGAGATACTATTAATCCCGAGATAGATACTATCTGCTTCTTTCCTAATAGCTGAGTAGATTTGTTAAACTAGATGGGCATGTAAACACCAGAAATTAGGCAACACAATTAACCTGCCCCACTTCCTCACAGCTTCTTAGTTCATTTGGGTAAGCTCTAATAAAGTTGTATATGTGTGTGTATATATATAAATATATATGTATATATGGTATATATATGTGTGTATGTGTATATATGTCAGAAAATTTATTTGTATTTATGACAAGATAGGGTAGGCTGACCCATTCCATCTTAAACATGGTTTATCAGTGTTTGTGCTTTTGTGGTGTGTAATGTGTAAAATTTCAGGTATGGCAGTATTTAATTACGAGGGCTGTAGAAAGATGTAAATAAGAAGGACAGTATGAAATATACTGTGTTTCGCTGTATTTCACCAGTTATCCTGCAAAATAATTTTTTACTTCTTGTAAGAAATATTTTCTTTGACTACTGTAATTTCAGGGCACTTCAGAATTTCTAACATATTATCCCTCTTCAAAGATGAAGCATTATTGTTCCCACTTCACAGCAGATAGCAGAAAATATTAATAACCATAGACATGTACATATATAAGTGATGTTTTCAAGTTCTCCACTGTAAAGAGCCAGGCACTGATAAAAGGCAATGATCCTATCTTTAGGATGGAAAGGATGGTCTTTTAGAGGTGTCTGTCTATTTTCATCCTTATGCCACATCTGACCTACTCACCCAGGCTTTTCTTGTAGTAAAAGGAGTTAGAGAGGCTTTCAGGACATTATTCATCTTATTCTAAAGCAGATATCTAAGGTAAGTCAAATGAACTGCAAATTAAAGCACCTTTTCTTTGTATTCTCCGATAACAAAAGGAGCCTGGAGAGATGAGCACAGAACTACCTTCACTGAAGGCACCTGAAGTTAGGTGTAATGAGATGCTTTCATTTACTTCAGACCCTGTGGGAGCATGCTCACTTGAAGAGGATTGATGTTTTTGTGAAGTAAAAAGCTCCCCAAAGTACCTCTTTTTTTCCTTCCTGCGATTTGTCTAATTTCCAGGGCTGAGGTCAAGGGAGCTGAGTCTTCAGTCATTATATTGGACAGTAACAGATTCTTCCTTTCATTGGGCCCTTTGCTAGACTAGCTTTATTGAGAAGGGCAGAAGGTATCTCAAAATGTTCTGTAGCCTGGCAGTTCAGGTAAGAGAGAAAAACATTTAAAGTCCTCTTTGACTGCCAAAAGCTTAAAATCCACCTCCAGTGCTTCCTGAGAAGGTGCTCTAACCACTAGTTTATTTGCACATATCAGCTGGTTTACTTTTTACTTAAAACAGACAGACAAAAAAGAGTCACAGTCTTTACGACATTCTCTCACTGTCTGTTCCTCACACCTTTATATAAAAACAGTAACAACACTGAAGTCACAGTGGATGATCTATGAGCTGTGACAATTTTACTTTGTGGAGATCTGTAGGGATTTAGTAATCTTTGTACATCCTCTGGATGTTTTTTCATTAGATATCATACTCATATGCTTTTTCTTTATGTGTTTTTGGATTGTTTACTTATGCTATTGCTTCCATTGTTTTACAATAGTCTGTACTGGCTGGTTTCAGATCTGAGAAAAAAAATACATATTTGCTTCTCAGCTGAAAACTTCACTGCTGAAGCTGAGATGTCCTGGTGTATTCACAGAAAAACAGATATAGATAAGAAAATTCTCATACTGTTACAGACTTAAGAAATACGGTAAGTTAAAGTGATAGAATAAATCTAATTTCCACAGATCCAAAATATTTCATTAGATGAAATAATGTAAACTTTCTGGGACATTTAAGTGGGTTCTGAACTAAAAATGACTGCTCAGGACAACATTGTATTGTGTTCATTGCTGACCTCTTATCAGCTTGTAGTAAGTGGCAGAAAAGCAAATCTAAACCTAGACATGTAATGGAGAGTAAGACATTACAGAGATTAAGGTTGTTATGTAAACGAATGGCCTGGAGTACCACATGCAGAAATGACAACTTGCTTTGTGACGATTTTGCTTAACTCCAACAGTATAATAGATGAGAGACCCTTAGGAGGTAGAATTCTCCTATACATACACATGATGTTCTTACTGCTCATTTGGACTTCAGTGGGGGATTTAATCCATAATAGCCCTGAACAGACTGCTTTAAAAAAGAAAAATGTTAGGTAGTTTCTTAAGGCATATGAGCACATGCAAAAGACTGAAGAGTTAAACAGTAACAGGGAAATCTGCCAAGTCTGGAAATGGTGCAAAGATATAAAGGTGCTTGTTTGGGTACAGGGTAGTCACAGGCTATATTTCAAGCAGCCATCCCCCGTAAGGGTCCCAGCTTTGCTTATAGAAACACATGGAAGGCCTGATGGTGACCCAGCTCAAAAACCTCTGTGCGCAGTGGATCAAGCTTATACACCAACCACTGACGTCTCACAGCTGACAGTCTTTCAAATAAAGCTGCCAATTTTACTTTCCTGAATATAGTTGGAAATACCATAAGTACTGCAAGCACTGAGGTTATCTGACTGCAAACACTTATTTAGCTATCTAAGGCAATTGGCAAGATCTCTGCAGATGCTGCTGTGTAGCCCCTGGTGGGGATCTTGATTTACCTGCTTAGCTGCAGATTTATGTCCTATAGCAAGAGTAATCTTTATGGCAGGTCAGATACTGGTGGCCTCTGACCCCATCCCTCATTATTTGGCTAGTGTATGTTTGCTAACTGAGCTGTTAATGGCAAATAACTTTTTTTTTTTTTTGAGGAAAAGAAGTTTTATAGCTAACTGCTTCTAAGAGTGGGGCAGGTAGCTGCACATGTGTGTTCTGTCATTAAGCAGCACCAGAAACTCTTCTTGCAAAATACTACTTGCTCTCTTTACTTTTTACCCGTTTGGCAAAATATATTCCCATTCAAGCACCTTTGATTTCAGTGAACTTGTCAAGGATGGATTTGGCTTTCCAAGTCGTGTTAATACAAAGATGTCACAATGGTGGGCAATGTTTTGAAACTGACAGTTAACTATTTTTACTGTCTTGTGAGCCACTCAGAAATCTCAAAAGTCACAGCAGCAGCCTTTGACATGCTGCAAAAGCTGCACTTTGGATTCTGTTCCGTATCAGGACAGTAAAGAGAGCTGCATCACACGCAAGCCTGAGGATGCTTAAGAAAAGATTTGGCTTCTTCAGGAATATGAGTACATATGAAGTGGCAGAACATATGGAAGTGCAGGTACAAAAGCTGTTAAAAAGATTTTAAAATAGAAGCCCTGGAGCCAATAGGCTCTGATAACCTGGAGTGGCATTTATTACACCTAATTTTGCAAGTCTAGGAGTTAAGCACCTAATCTAAGGAAGCAGTTTAAGCTTACCCATAGCAGGGATGGAAGGACATGAGCACTTCTCAAACATCTTTCACAGGATGAGATGCCTCTAATCCCCATCTCCCTTCACTGCTTATAGGAGGAGTCTCTCTATGGCGTGATGTCTCTGACAGTTGTGAAAATATCTCCATTTCTAATATCGAGACAGCAATAGGTGAATCAAATCTCCTCCTACTGGGGCTGATAGGTCCTGGTTTAACATACAGTCGATGGAGGAAGTGAGATGCAAGGTCTAATCTGATTCCTAAAAGAAATGGCCTGAATACAGTCTGCTTATGTCCAAAGGGGTGATGAATGACACAGAACACTGGTTTCATATAAGGTTATTGAACTTCTGTTTGGAAGACTGTCTCCTTATTGAAATGCCATAACTTAGTTTACTCAAAGTCTAAGTTAAAGAGGGCAACCGACCAAAGGATCTTCCAGCTTCGGCTGTCATATTCTGCCTTTTGAACTCTACACACACATATTGAGACAGGAAATCTGAAACTCCCTTGCCCAAGTTTTGGAATTCTGTTTAAGGGCAGCCAGTTGGCATGTCCCAACTCAATGTTGAGTAGATGGTGCCCCCTTTCTCTGAGATTTATACCCTGTAGGTGCTGCAAATATCTTTCTCCAAACTCAAATTCTAGCTGTTCTCTGACTTCCAGTTAAAGTCTATGTCACCTGAAAGATGAAGTTAGGCACCAAGGACTTACCTGTGTCTTCAAAAATTTTCCCTCTAAAATGAGCTGTAACCTGAAGTTGGGATTCTTACTTGTTAACCACTGGGTTTTGTCTGTGATTAACACCTTCCATGTTAGTGTTCAGGTAAAATCAGTTTAATACAGAGATTTTACAGTTATTGCTCCAGAACAGCTCCTCTTTCGTAAGTATATGCTGAAACTAATTGATGGTTCATTCGAATGTGAATACAAGTCTGGAGTACTGGATTGAAATAGATTTACAGAAGTGCCTGGAGACCAAGTTGCAACTCTACAAAAGCCTGATTTTAATAGGTATGCAGCTAAACCAGACACCTACATCCGTATGACTTACACATTAACAAAATCCTTATCTGTCATATTTTAAGCTGCCTGTGATTCTTATCTTGGCAAAACTCATTGGAGACAATGTGAAGTTTGTTTGAGTGGAAGTCACAGTGTCAGGCCCAAAAGGTTAAGATGTCTGTGTGTTCATCCCAGTTGTGTGCAAAATGGGATTGCTAATTTAGGGAAACCTTTGTGGAGAAAGGAAACACAGTAAATGGTTGACATCACCACCTGGATATGAAAAGGGAGGGGGGGATGCTGGTTCTTGTCCTCTTCACAGTCTTAAGGCTTAGTTCTCATTTATTTTCCAGCCTGTGGCTGTCTAACATAAAGGCTAGTGGTTTATAGTCACAGGAAAATGTGTATTTGGCAGTGACACTATTTGAATTATAATATGATTAATACTGCCTGTGTGGGGTGGTTTTGTTATGACAACTGAAGCTACAAAGATTAGGTAAAATTTCTCTTATAAAGTGGGAGAGAGAAAATTATGGTGAAGGGCAACCTTAAGTGCTTAAACAGCAGTTTCTTCAGCCTTTGATATTCAATTTTAATAGTTGACCAAGGTCAACAAAGAGATGGCAGGATCACCCTTCAAAAGAATTTGTTTTGTTTTATGACACACACCATAGTGTCCTGAATCATTAAAAGCATTCAATTTGAGGATACCTGACAGATTGTTTGACTGAAGTTCTGGACTCAGTTTAACAATCTTTGTCACAGAAGATGACTGTATACTGCATAAAATGTGCAGTACCTCATGTTTATAGTCTAGGTGTGTATAAAAATTATTTAGTTGATAGAAAAGAGTTCTGTTAATAGGCAAAGATCAACATCTTGGCTCAGATAAATTCAAGTAATTCTAAATATTACTAAACAGAATTCTCTGTCAGCTGCAGATGCACTGCTCTGTTATCAACAATTCAGCTTCCTTATGCACAGACAAACACACCTCCTGCCAGAAGACCAGCACCCATCCAAAACACATTAAAAAGCTAGTAACATATATCTAGATATTGCTGAAATTGTTTTGGGAAGAACAAAATCGTGCTCATGTTAGAAAAGTCTTTCGACCACTGAGATCGCTCCCCTAGGGAAAAATGGATTGGCTCTTTGAATGAGCTGCCTTAATATGGTGATGTAAGTACTTGGTGCAATACAGTCTCTCCCCACCACTGATCACTGAGCTAAACACAAAACATATGCAGAAAATTACCAATCATTGTAACCCATGATAGAGGAAGATCATCCTCTGAATGAAATTTCAGCTTGCATAGTGATAAGGGTTAAGGCTGGGCTGGCCACAAATGACAGATTCTCTCTATTAACTCCTCTCCCTTCCCAGAGGGGAAGAGGAAGGAAATAAGGGAGAGAGACCTCTGAGTTGGAAAATAAAACTAAAACTGCTTTAATGAGAATAGTAACAATAAAATGAAATATATACAAAACCAATGGTGAACCCAACCCCCTGATGGCAACCATGTCACCATCATCACTGATGTTGCAGGGCAGACACTGGGGAAGTCCCTGACTGGACTCAAAGGCAAATGGGAACCAGATTCAGGAGCTGAATTCAGAATCTGGATTCAGGAATGCACAGATTGGGATCAAAGGCAGAAAGGACAGAGTCCTCCTTGGCCATTGAGAAGAAGAGATACTGACCCTTGTGACCCCTCAGCTTTATACCGAATATGAAGTCTATGGGATGGGACACCTTGTTGGTCAATGTAGGGTCACCTGTCCTGTCAGCTCCTCCTCACAGCTGCAGCCTCTCACTTACTGCACCCCCACCGTGGGACACAGGATTTAGCAGTGACCTTGGTCTGCACAGGAGCAAGTGTAAGCAAGAGCCTTTCTGCACCACAGCCCCTGGCAGTGACTGTAAACATCAAGTGTTGTCACCGCTAGAAGCAGAGACTGTCTGTAAAAATATGCCGTTAACTTCAGAAAGTGCTTTAGAAGAGCCTAAGCTGGAAAGTGAAATCACTGAACAGAATGAGTTCTGTTGTAACTCAAACTGGGACACTCAGCTTCATTCTACAGGAACTTCTCTCTCAAGTTACTTCATAGACTTATGATAAGAAAGGCCAATTTTGGGCAAATATTCTTAATTCTCTGCTTCTGTGGCAAGCCAGGAGATAAGATAGGCTTATGTGGTCAAAGACTTTTCTAATTTTCCCCAGTAATTTCTATTAACTCTACTCAAAGATATTACCTTTGTGTACAAGTCTTCCTTTGCTTATTAAGGGGGTAACTCTTAAATCATAGTAGCCAGAACACCACCAGTACCAGCCAAAGTTATTAAACTGTAGTCAATAGAATGGACTACTCAAAAGGTTTCACCTCAGCCGCCTTTAACATCTAGAATGAAATGAATTTGAACTCCTACTTTTTAAACTCATAGTTCTTAAAAAAGAAATTAAACATGTGGACTCATAAGCTGTCATTAAAAGCCATTTTAAATCCTTTCTGAAAATATAAGAACATGGAAAGAGAGGAAGGGAAATAAATCTCCATTGCAATTTTTTGTAACAACAGGAATGTCTTACAAGAACAAAAAACCATAATGTTGCACGTGTCCTAACAAGAAAATATGTATTTTCAGGGCATTTGTGGGACAGGAGGAGTTAAATGACAGCCTGGATTTGATCTCTTATCCACTAAGTAGCTTCCATTCTGTTTCTTTTCCAAATAAAGTGGTGGCAGGAATGTTTCTGCACTTAGTTATATCATTAAGAAAATATATAAGTACTTGACTGTAGTGGAATGTCA
>NW_010424827.1:0-7994 GCF_000710305.1 Buceros rhinoceros silvestris
GGAGCCGCCGGACCCGGTGCGGCAGAACCAGCTGCTATGCGAGCGGGTGCGGAAGGAGCTGCAGCACCAGAGGCTGCACACGGAGTTCGGCGTGAACCCGCTCCACCGCGGTGAGGCGGCGCGCGGGCGGGCCCTCGATCACAGAGAACCGACCGGAAGCACCGGGGCGCAGGGCTGAGGGAAGGCTCCTGGGGCCTGCCTGCATGGGGCAAGGCAGGGACGGGCTCCGGGGTGCTCAGGGAGAGGGGCAGATCTGCAAGCAGCAACCGGCGGGCTTTTCTTGTGCCTAAGGGGTCAGTTTGCCCAACACTGAAAGAGAATCTGCCCAGATTAGGCAATGCCTTCGTAAACATGTAGAAGTGAGACCACTATTAGGGGCTGGAACCCAGAGATCCTGAGCAGATACCCCACAGCTAAGATGCGGTCAAAAGCCCCAACACTACACTGTGTTTCTTCGTCCCCGGGGCTGATTTCTACCTGCCAATTCAGTTACTGAACATCACAGCCTGTGCTGGCACACCAGAGTGTCGTGAATAGATTCACTCAGGTCTAGCTTTTACAGTAAAACAAAAACAAACCAAAGGAAAATAATTTCCTGAAACATGGCACTCTGCAGGCAATGACTTCAGTGGAGTGGAACTTTGCTGTGGTGAATGCAGGCAGCATCCAGCGGAAGGGCCTTAGCATGCTTAACCCCCTTCCCTTTCTAGGAAGCTGCCATTACCCAGCACTCTAACTCATTTTGCTCTGTTCACGTGCTGCTCTTCCTACACAGCTTCAGTGAAGTAGCTGGGCCCCGGCTTGGCAGTAATAAAAAAGAACATTTGTAATGACAGATATCCTATACCTGGCTGTGACACTAAGTTCACGTTAAAGTAACTCACCTGCTTCATTACTTTCCAGTTCACACGATCACCAGGAAGCCTATGTCTCGGCATGATAATGTAGAAGAGCCAGCAGATGGTAAGAAATCTCTGAACAGCTTGTGATAATTACGTAAGAAAATGACTAATAAATAAGGTTTAAAAGTTCCAATTAGACTAAAAGATGACATACGTGGAAACACTCCTGTGACAATATAGGAAAATCAAACTCTTCCATGATTTTTGTTAAACGTAAGGCAAGTTTTTTCCCCACTTTAAGGCCCTTTCCCATTATTTTTCATTATCAGTACAAGCTTGCATTCATGCAATTATGCTTTTATTTTTGTTTTTAGTTAACATACTACAAAATTCTGCTTGAGACTCTAAACCTCCTCCAGGGGAAACAAAAACTCTAGAAACACGCTTTATGCGTACGTGTTGCCTGTTGTTGCAGATTTGACCTAACCACCACGTATGGTAAAGCGCTGATACGGCTGCCAGGTCTTGCTTTAGAGCACTAATGACAGGAACCCTTAGAGCAACTGCACCCTTATTTCTAACATGTCCATTTAGTCTAAAAACCCTAATGGTCAGTTAAGGTTGGCCTGCTCTAGTCCAGGACTGGGGGAACAGGGGTGTGTGTGTGGAACAAAACAGAAAGCCAGCAAGTCTTAGGCAACTGAGAAAGATGGCAGCTATCGTGGAGCACTGGTTGATACTAGATGTGCTATAAGCAAAGAAAGACACTGCAATACAGTAGGCAGGGATGACAGAATTAACAGGACAGTCTAGGCAGGCAGATCTTGAAACTTCATAAAGCTAAATTTGAGTAGAAACGTCACCCTGCATTATCTTACAAGATTATTCGCAGAAGCACAGAGGTTGCCTCTAACCTCGGCGTTCTTGCTATGGCTTGGACAGTGCTAGGATGTCCCATTCTGACCTACACCTGCAAGTGACTGCTTTTTAAACGTGCTTTCTTTCATTTGTATCTCTTAAACGAACAGCCGAGTTTCTGAATCTTATTCACCATGCAGCACTGGAGCCAACAAAGAAATACTCAGAGCCACAGACTGAAGGCCAAGAAATTGGCTGGAACACAACACCTTTGGTGAGTAGGGTGCTGAAGGACTCACCTCTTTGCAGGGTTCAGAGAGGTTCAGAACATACTCGTGCAAGAAAATAATTTGTGAGAAACAGGAGTGACTAGGAACAAGCAGAGCTGTTCATGGACAAGTCTGTAAAATTTACACCTAAGAGGACTCTTCACACCGACACAGGCTTGTGAACACAGAAACAGCAGACATCCCCTGAGAAACCTGCATGCAAAGTACCCAAAACGACAGTCGACCCTAAGCACATTGCCAAATGCCACATACGCAGTCATGGCAGTTTATTAGAGCATTCGGGCACGAGAAATGGCAAGGTGAGCAACATGAAGTGACATACAGAAGTACTGTGAAGAGAAATGTGCTGCTGTACAGCATCTTCCAAACAAATTGCAAGTGGAACTGTAAAATCAATAATCAGCTAAGTATACTTGAGGCAGAATACACCAGTGAGGATTCATTCAGGGAAGTGTGAAGAAACAGGAGGAAAAGAACTCTTATTAACAAGCTGAGACATCAATCACATCTGACAAACAGATAGCTGTGATATGACTGACTTTGTAGATTAGTGTTTCGAGAAAGGCAAATGAGGGTCTGATTAACTTTGGCCTGTTACAAAGAAAACTAAGATAAATGAGAAAGTAACATAGTCTTCTGCAACTTTTCATAGTACTGTTCAGGTGAACTAGTTACTCATGACAAAGCTAGAGACAGACATCCCAGCAGGGCTTTACACTATTAGATACCGCTGGTAGGATTCGACTGCAGGAAAGAGGTAACAACTAAGTTTGAGGCAAGTCAAATTTAGAGTCAGGACTCAGGATGCTGTTTCATACATTCAGTTTTCCTTTTTCTCCAGGTTCTACCATAACGAAGGAGTCAAGAGTATACTCTCAAATAAGTGGTACCTTACTCGTTTGTCACTTGGGCATTTCTCAGCAGCAAGAACACCGTGCATCACTTCTCAGGAGGGACTGCACATGCTCTAGAAAAAGCACATGACTATTCATAATTTTCTTCCCCAGATCCACCTGGACCGTACTGACTGCAGACTCTACTTTCCACGCCGGAGAACCGATATCACTAAATAAATGACAGCCATGGGGCATGGGGAGGAGCAGTTGGAGAACCTACAGCAGCAGACTGGCAAAGCCACACAACTTCAATAGGAGCAGTTAATAACACCTAAGGTATTAAGAGCTGCTTGTTAATAGGTGAGTCTGTTAGATTTCTGACAAGAGGAGATGGCCAGAAAGAGGCAGAGAGGACTCCATCTGTCCAGATTAGCAGCCTGATAACAGTTTACAGAAGTAAACCTATTTATAAGATTGCTGCATCTGTCTCCCTGCTGTTTCCAATCCCGTCTACATAAATAGTCAATGCTTTACTATCTTGACAGGCTTCAGACTTCTTTTGATATTGGCAACATGACCCAGCACTCAAATTCACCAAGTACACGTCAACAGTAGCTGTGGAAAAAGCTGTCAGAACGAAGGGAACAAAGGGCAGGCATTGGCCATCATCCGTAACACAGCTGAGCACGAATTCGACAGTTCTGTGCAAACCATTTAATGTGTTCACACACCAAAGGTTTAAATAGAAAACAATCTTCCAACAAAAGAGACAATAAGATGAAATTAGCGGTAAGGCACCAGGTTGCACTGACTTTTTTTTCTTGCCACTTGGAAGCGCTCCACTCGCTCCACGGTTAGCTGCTTGATGACAGCAGACACATATCTTGCCACATACAGAAACACAGAACTCCACTGGGGAGCACAGTCCTCTTATCGTCCTCGACTCTTCATTTTCTGCCTTGCTCTCTTTCCAGGTCTCTTCTGAGGAAAATAAATAAATAAACAAATAAAAAGACACACAGATTCAGATCTTTATTTTCATGTCTTCAATCTTTGTTCTGGCACTATAGCTTGGGGAGGATACCAAGGAGAGGATATTTGTCAGAAACTCTGGAGAGGGAGTTTTTGGGACACAGCTAGCCATAAACAGTACTTGCTAACTCCCTCACTCATTTCCCTGCTCAGACACCACCAACCTCAACTCTGTCTGTGACTGAATTATGGTCAGCTCCCAAAGACAGGCATTGTCACTTAGAGATGCTGGACGCACCCATCATGTACTTAGCATTCCCTCCCAGACCAAGGTTGGCTTTGTAGCCAGCCAGGATCTTCTGCATGAAACATTTTACTTACATTGAGGGCTTTTTTTCCTCCTTTTCCTGGGCCTTTGTTGTGAGCCACTTTTGCCCGGAAGCCAGATACGTCATTAAAACTTTCCTTTGTGTTCCACTTTGAGCCCTTCTTCTTCCCACCAAAACCAAACTTCTGATTCTTGTATCGTCTTTTGGCATTTGGTCTGGAAAACAACCAAACAGCATCATGACCTATATTCCTTTCCTCAGGCCGCTCTCCATAAGGCACATCTATCTGCTGATGGAGTCCCATCAGCCATCCTAAATCCTTCCCCTCTTATTGAAGAAACAGAAATTAGCACATTTCAGTCTCCATTCCATTCTGGCCACAGTTATCCTTCTCTCTAGGGACAGAAAGCCACCTCAGACTTACTCTAATGAATATTAATCAGAACAGCTTTCTTGTTCCACAGAATGATTCCCTAAAAGACTGAAAAAATTGGAGATTCTGCATTTAGGTATCTATCTTCTCTGGTCTCACCCCTTCTTTATCCGTTGACTTGCACTGCCTTTTTTATTCCCCTGAGAGGGCATTTGCTCTTCATCCAGAAAATCCAGCTTGTCAGAGAGACCTGCAGGAGTGAAGACACAACAGTTGCTCAGCTACTGCCACAGAAAACTGAAATGTTCAGTCTAAGCCAGTAACAGCAACAAGTCACCCTCACCGAAGAACCACTATACTTGGAAAGATTTTCACTGCCATTGGCATATGGCTCTGCACAGCAGCAGCCTCTCAAGCTCACTTCCCAGCACTACAGACTAACACCTCACATCACACCGCCTCACACTGCTCACATGTCACTATCTCCATCACACATTTGCTCTCTTAGACAAGTTAACTTTACCTTTCTGGTATCTCTTCACTGCGTTCAACATATTTTTTTTCTCTTTTTGTCTCCTCTGCAGAATCTCAGTTTGCACCTGACATTAGAAGAGAATGTTAGTGTCCTATTGTAATGTCCCACAGTTTCTTCTTTTTTCTTTTTTTTTTTTTTTTTTTAAGGTATCCTGTTTTTTCCTCTGTCTTCCTTGAAAGCAGCTAGGCAGAAGACTAGACAGATTACATATCTTAGCCAGCCTTCTGTGGTCTCACTTTCTAAGCTCCTCTCTCAGGCTCTAGATTCCTGTGATAGGTAGGCCCCTTCTGTAGCTCCTCCTCACCTTCTTGCCATATTTTCTCATTGCACGGAGCTGTTTCGCTTTTTAAGGTATCCTGTCTTTTCCTCTGTCTTCCTTGAAAGCAGCTAGGCAGAAGACTAGACAGATTACATATCTTAGCCAGCCTTCTGTGGTCTCACTTTCTAAGCTCCTCTCTCAGGCTCTAGATTCCTGTGATAGGTAGGCCCCTTCTGTAGCTCCTCCTCACCTTCTTGCCATATTTTCTCATTGCACGGAGCTGTTTCGCTTTCTCAGACCTCTCCATTGCTTCCTGTTTACTCTTAAGTTTCTGTCGAATCTTAGTAGGGGATAGAAAAAATAAAATATATCAGTAATGCAAAATAAAATATGAGAACTTTATTTCTGTACAGTCTTGAAATCACTAATTATGTGAAATCAGTGATTCTGTGAATGTAATTATAAGTGTAAAAACAAAAACAACTTTTGATAGATAATGCTTTATAAGGCATAACGTTCTTTTAATGCAAGGCTGAATCAATTATTACAGAAACTCCTGACCTACAGCCAAAACCTGGTTATAACAAGAAAACTCTCACAGAGACAAGACAAAGCCTTATAATGGGCTCTAATGGAACTGTTAAACAAGACAAAATTGCTAAACACATCTCATCAGTCTGCTCGGGTGTAGGCAGAAGACTTGACAGTTTCCTTCCTGGCATTACTAAAACCCTGAAGAAGAGTCAACAACCCTTCTATGCCATAGAAAACATTTTTTCATTCCCATCTTGTTCACAAATGTTTCTGTAAAGATGCTGCATTTCAAAGGATTACAAAGATTTCAACACAGATCTGCACTCAGTCTGTGACTCCGCTAGGGGATAAAAATTGTTCTTCAAACAGAAGCCAGCAGAAGAAGGTAACAGGAGTGTGCAGAATTCACTTAAGCCTCAGCACAAGCTAATTATGAATTTTATCTTCTCTAGGAAGATTCTAAAAAAGGCTCACGTATGACTGTTTATACCAAAACAGTGACCAAGTCATACAAGAACCTTCAGCTCATGTTTAATTACACACTGTAGTCTTTCTTCCAAAACTAAAACAAAAATCAGGGTTCCAGTTTGAACGAAGATCACAATCAAGGAGCAAGTTTGCAAAATTCTTATTTCCTACACAAATCTGACTTATTACCCATGATAGATTAATACAATAATGCACGGTTTAAAATCAGAGAGACCAAAACACACTGAGTATTAACAAAGGGAGATACTTAAATGGGGAAAAAGGATCACATTAATGCCACAGTTGACTGCAAGTCTTAGGCCAAAGAACATAAACACAGCCAACTTTACAATCGCTGTCATGCACATGGCAAAAAAGTCTCTATTTTTAATATTAAATTCAGGACAAAATATAAATTGATCTTTCCTACTTTATGTTCCAACCCACTATTTGGAAATCCCCACACTGCACTGAAATACTTAAACAGGAAGAATTTTCCTGCCACAAACAAAATTTCAAACACAAACATTGTCACAGGCTTGTCAAAGAGATGAATTCACACATCACACCTTAAAGTTAATCCCTAACACAGGCTAAACCCAACACACAGCGCAGGGAAGAAAGGCGTTATTCACTGCACATACCTTCTGCATCTGTTGGTCTGATTTGGCCATCTCTGCAAAGTAATCATCTGGCCTTCTCGTAGGAACTTGGAGCTTACGCAGCCTAGGTAGGGCCTCCAGGACAGCTGCCTGAGCCTGCCGGTAACTAGGGAAACAGCACATCACCAGCTCGGTCACTGCGTATGGGGCATCTCACAGTGCTGACTGCAACTTTGCTCACATGAGCCAGCTGATACTGGGATCTAACAAGCATTGACCTAGGATCATACCAACATGCTGTCCCCGAAAATATTAGTGATACTAAAAGCAGTTTCGGTGCCAGTGCAATTTTAATGCTTATATCTTGCACATATTCATTTATCTGCTTTCCAGTTACAGTTTCAAATGTTGGATTATAAAAGGCAAGGCAAAACAAGGGAACTGTAATAACACCAAGAAAAATCCATACCCTGGTTATAGGCACAGTGCTGCAACAAAGGAACTTTTTAAATAAAACTTTTCAGCAAAAGATGGAAGTCTGCTACAAAGGAGGGAAACTATTTCCAGCCACGAGACTAGTTAAATATACTAGCATTAATTTGTAGTTATTTTGGCAAGCATTCAGCACCACCAAATGTAAAATACATGGCCCGAGAGTGACATGATACTGGTGATAGCCAGTACAGCAGTCCGCAATACATCTGCGAAACACAGCAGTATGCTATGACCCTACAAGATATCTCCCGTGTTGACACTTACAAGCTCATTTCTCTCTGGAAATCATTCTCAGGATCAACAGCATCTTTGTTAGAAGCACTCTGCGAGACGGGGTCCACGACCTGGCCCAAAGTCACATCCAGCCTTTCCACCCAAGGGAGCTCCTGCCTGAATTCGGCCAGGCACTGCTTCAGGCCGTCCTGCGAGAGAACCCAACTCTGCACACCACGCACAGAGCCAGCCACCCGCATCCCCGCCCAAGGCTGGCCCGGCTGAATATCCAGCTCACACTGTGGGCTGCCCTTCCGCGGCCGCCGGGCGATCACCCCGAATCATCACTGCATGCGCGGCAACCCCGAGGCCTGCCCTGTCACGACAC
>NW_010424828.1:0-11243 GCF_000710305.1 Buceros rhinoceros silvestris
GTCACCGATCGTAAACTGCCACGGCTGGTGCTGCTTGAATGACGCAGCTCTTAAAATAAGCCGGAGAAATCAGAAAGGCAATGCGAACGGCCGCTGGTCTACTCAGACTCTCCCCTGAGACTCGTCTCGATCATGGCTAAAAGTCTCATGATTTGACTCCCTCTCCAGTAGTCCATCCCTATTCAAATAAATCATGCTAGCCTGCTACCAACTTCATTGTTGCAGGTAACAATTTCCTGCACTCCGGCGCTCCCCGACTAGGCTGTGTCTGTGTGCAGATACGGAGACAGGTCCTGCTGCAGAGAGCTCCCTGGTCAAGCAACAACAGGGAAACAGGAGCTGTGAGAGCTAGACAACTTGCTGAAGAGTAAAGCAGACGCAATCAGCTGCCAATTAACCAACGTTTGTCTTATGTCTCAGATTAGTGTCCCTTCAGTAATGCTGAACGGGTACATCCATATTGATCCATGAATTAACAGATAAACAATAAAGTGTGTTTTGTCAGAAACCAAGGAAGGTATGAAATGATGTTTTCTCTTTCAAACAGTTTGCATTCACCTGACTAAATTCGAAGTCTGTTCTGAGGATGTGTAAATCCGTGAATTCTGTGTGCTTAACACTTTACTTTCATCATTTACAATTTATTGAGCTATTTAGTAAGCATTATTTACACATGCTGAAGTAACCCAAGCTGCGGGAGTGGCTCTTCACAAGTACATCTTGGAAGTGCATCCTTCAGGTAACAGCACAATCTGCAGCATATCAACACCATGAATCTCTTACAACCACTAGCCTAGTCACCTGTATAAGGATAGCAGCCAGTGGCACTTGAGTTGGGAACACGGTTGCATCATGCTGAAATTGAATTACCTTCCAGTAAGCAAGATTTTTGTCCTTAAGACGGTAGACAAATTGAAATCAAAGTGTGAGCAGTGTGTGAGACTAACACCAGAGGCTCATGGACTACAGAACGAGAAATGGAACAATAACAACCCCAACTGCAACTGTTATGGCAACTGCATTGCCATAACAATCCTACAGCAGACCTGTACTTTCTGGATCGAGAACTAAACCACATCTAAAGTCTCATCCCAACCAACAGTCCCCACTTGTGATGTCCCCTAAACTGCAGGGGTCCTCTATTGGTTATCCCTGTCTTGGAAAAATAACTTCAAAGCACCATCCCAGTTCCCAGCTCAGGGACAGAGGGTGTGCAAAGCATGCTGCCCACTCCTAAAATATGGCAGTGAAGTTTGGTGAAAAGTAGAAGAGTGGCCTGGATTAGGTCTTTTTAATAACATGTCTTCAGTGTGCTGACATCTGCTTTGCCCATCACAGGTTGACTGATAATAAACTTTTTTTGCTCCCAGTAGTTCTGCCAAGCCATTCCTGACAATCCTGTACACTGTATAGACTGAACCATATAGGCTGAGTACTGGTAAAATAAACGAATCATCATTATTTGAATTGTTTTCCATTGAATTTCCAACTTTGTTTCTGCAGTAGAAACTGAATATGCCAAACAGATCTCTGTAAATTCTTCAATACTTACTGTTCAAAGGTCAAGTTCTTGAAGCTGAAGAGCTTTAGCCAAAGCTGTGCAGAAGTACTCTGGGTATTTATCCTGTCTGAAGAATTTTTGCAGAGATTTCTTTCATATGGGCCTCATTTTTCCTCTGGACTTTTCAAGTTAATAACAAGCAATTTTTAATAGTTTCAGCTCATGATTCTTGGTGTATTTATTCAACAACATGAAAGAGCTACTCGTCATACAGATTTGTTAGTGTCTCATAGCTCTAATCTTGACCCAGTTTGTGAATGTTTTATTTATCAACAGTGAGCTACGCGAACAGCCTCATCTCAGAGGGATTCCAAACATAGACTCAGTCCAAGAGGACGCAGCTTCTCCAGGGTAGCCCCATCCCAACACTCCTCCCACTCCCCCACCCCCCACCCCCCCAATATTTTTTGTCAACTATTCACTCCCTTCTAAAAGTTCTTTCAAGCTTCATTGTTTTCTTGACAGTATTTCTATCTTTCTTTCATTGAGAATCATTGCCAACAACATATACTTACAATTAGTTTCTCCTTTCTCCTACAAACTATGACTACAAATCATGCACACAAATCTTGAAGCATTATTGGGAAGTGTCCACGATGGTATGACTCATTTCTCAGCTGAGATTGCAATTGCTTTGCAAGCTGGGACTTTGAATTTTTCTCATCTTTCAATAAAATAATCTAGGAAAAGAGGTAGTCCGGAGCATCAAGGAAGAAGGAGCAACAGAAACCCTGAAAGTGAGTTGAATGCTTACTCTGGCTTACTCAAGATTCACACGTAACAATGTAACTTTGTTACCCTGGGCTTCCTGGTGCTTCATGGCACTTCTGATTAACAGGACAGAAATACAAGTGGATTGAAAGTTGGACATGAGCTGACATGAGCCAATGGTATCCACACCAAAGGAAGCGTGGCCAACAGGTTGAGGGAGGTGATTCTCTCCCTCTGCTCTGCTCTGGTGAGACCTCACCTGGAGCACTGTGTCCAGCTCTGGAGCCCTCAGCATAGCAAACACATGGACCTGTTGGAGCGGGTCCAGAAGAGGACCACAAAGGGTTGGAACAACCTCTCCTGTGAGGAAAGGCTGAGAGAGTTGGAGTTGTTCAGTCTGGAGAAGAGAAGGCTCCAGGGAGACCTTATTGTGCCCCCTCCTAAGGGGGATCTGTAAGAAAGATGGGGACAGACATTTTAGCAGGGCCTGTTGGACAGGACAAAGGGTGATGGTTTTAAACTAAAAGAGGGGAGATTTAGACTAGATATAAGCAAGACACTTTTTGCAATGAATCACTGAATAGTTTGCCCAGAAAGGTGGTAGATGCCCCATCCCTGGAAACATTCAAGATTGGGTTGAGGGGCTGTGGGCAACCCGATCTAGTTGAAGATGTCTCTGCTCACTGCAGGGGGTGTTCGACTAGATGTCCTGTAAAGGACCCTTCCAGCCCAAACTATTCTATGATTCTATGATTAAAACCTTATTGGCAACATCTGAGAATGTAGAACTACAGAAGGGTTTTCCCCCTTTTGGTTCTAAAACATAACATGAGTTTTCATAGTTACATATAGAAAGAAACTAGCCATTTTATACCCTCCACTTCTTGCTATACCTTTACAAGAAGCTCAGGTGGGTGGTCTCCCAGCATTCCGAAACTACTTGGACAGGATTCTGCTTTCAAGACAGTTGTAATACTGTCTGCAATACCAGAGTAGTGCTGTACCAAACAGCCACTGCCTGAGAAAACCAATATCCAATGAGAGCAAATAGAGACTTCTGCTGCAGAAATTATTTCAAGGTCAAACACTGCAGGCTTTAAACAAAGCAAACTAACCCAGGAGAGGTGAAATATTCCTATATGCAGGGTGGCACAGTCCTCCCCTAGAGGGCTGTGAAACGTCATGGACTCCCTGGGGAGGCTCAGGACGCCACCCTGAGATCTTGGATCAAGCCTGACTGCGGTGGTAGCCCAGATTTGCTTCAGCTTTGAAAAACCTCCAGAAACATACTACGGCTGCTACAAATTCTCACAAGAAAAAGGAACCATGGCAAGAAACAGGCAGAGCTTGGGGGCAAGGGCAGGAAAAAGAAGACAACTCTTAAGCTCTCTAACCATCTCCCTAACCAGCCGTGGCAATTCTGACTTTTGGCTCACCATGTGGTCTTAGAGCAGGTGTTGCCTCTCTTTGCCCATGGCATATTTACATATTGAATTTACTTTATTATTTTCTTGTCATGTGCCCAAGGTCTACCTTCTGCCCAGCCTTTGTCTCTACCTCTTCCCCCAGCTGTTACCTTCTCAGCATCTCATCAGCATACACTTCCAATTTCCTTGAAGACTATTTTTAAATGTGTAAAGGAACAGAAATTCATATTTTTCCCCAAATATATTAGAGATTTCACTACTTCACAGCATACTAAAACTGGCCTCTTACAAAGAGGCTTTGAAAAGGTCAGATTCTGTGAATAGTTTCTAACTACATTATATTCAGCTGTGCTTATACTCTTTTTGTGTTCATTTTGTCAGGCTATACTAACAAATGAGTTTGCTGATATTATTTATGGGATAGTAAATCTTATGTGCAATAACATAAAATTCATACTAATGAGCAGAAATCCATCACTGATCTGTATGTTCAGTCAAAACATAAATAAATATCTGAGACTGTGAATACAAAATTCTTAATATGTCCTGAAGACACACAATTTGAGGATTAAGTTATTCATAAAATTTCCACTGACTTCAAATAATAAGTGTATTTGACAAATTTGTTACTCATTTGTGGTTAATTTGTGAATGGGAAAAGGTAAAAATTGCCATGTATGTGATTCTTGTGATTTATTTCGAGTAACAACCTCCTAATTTTAATCTATTTAGACTCTTGAAAGTTTCCTAATGAATTAGTTTCCAGAAGATTTTATCACATTCCAAACTGATTTACACTGGTATGATTTTCTGCAATCAGTTGAATTAAACTGGTTTATTCCTGATGAAGATCTGGCCTGCAACAAGGTACTGGAAATGGGTTGCACAGGAAGTGCTCGCAGCTGGAGGTGCCTGCAGTGGTGCCCCTGGGACAGGAGAGCTCTGCCTGGTGGTGAATTCATGCAGTTATTTCCATCACTCCTGGGTTGCTGCTCTGCTGCACATCAAGTGTAAAAAAGGGGTTGTTTGGTATAATCCCACAAGGCATGGAGGTGACACAGCAGAATTCATTTTACCCATTCCTCATTTTATTTTGGTCGTTTGAGGGTCACAGAATGGGAATCTGTGGATTTCTCCATGCCCCATCCCTTCAGCACAGTGAGATCTCAAACTTCGCAGTGAAGCTGTCACTCCTGTAACACATCTAACATGTACTAAAATGCAATTTCATCTTATGAGGCACTCAGTGAGGGATCCTTTAGTTTTACCTAAACCTTTTTACAAAATCTTTGCATTCTCAGCCAATTAATGGAGTTGGAAATAGAGAGACGAATATGAACAGCAGAAAACAAAACCAGAAAGGGAAATGAAGAAATGAAATCCAGGAAGAAAATAACAGAGGAAAAAGAAAATTAATAAATGTAATTAAGTATGACTTGAAGATGTTAATGAACATAGCAGCAATGTGGTCATCAGCAGAAAGCTATGGCGTTCAATAGAGACTGCCAGCTTTTGTGATTAAAGTCTCCTAGAAAAGAGTTTGTCATTAGATGTCTGCCCATACATCATCTTCTTACCCTCACAGCTCTCAGCCATGCTGCCATTCTGTTCCATGGGGGGTTTGTACGCTGTCCTCTTCTATTCTGGCCCCTCTCAGCCACACTTCTGCTGCTTTTACTGTCCCTGTGAGTTGTGCAGAAGCACAGTTTGCCCAGCCAGACCTTCTGTACCCAAGGCAGGAGTGGGTGTGCCTCTCTGTTAGTCACAAGTGCTACTAAAGAGAGCAGAAGGATAGCTGTAAAAGCCTTCCTGCTTCCCCAGTTCTGCATAAACAGGCCCCCAAAGGAGAAGGAATGAATTTCTTCCATCTCCCACAGTTAGCCCTGTTGCAGCTCTTTCAGAGGCAAAAGTGGGGAAAGCAGTCAGGTACACAGCACTCCCTGCCATACCATGCTGGGAAATGATTGGCATCCCTTGGGTGCACGTCCAGGAGGCACTGCAGCCTGTCATACATGCTCTTTGTCTTGGAATTTATGATTAATAGTAATTTGCACTGTAAGCAATCTGGAGAGATTGAAATATCTTTTTAACCACATGCTATGTCTCTCCACCCCCTTCTAAATACACAAATTAAGGAGGGCTCAGGGACAGCTGCAGTGGTTTGCCCAGCACAGGTCTGTGGTAGTGGCAGAAACAGAATGCAGTTCTCCTGTCCTCCTCCGTCTGTTTACTGAGATTGTCACCCAGTAAAGCGAATAATTTACAGCTCTGCATATTGCAAAGCCATTACAGCTCTGGGCTTTTACCCTGGATCATAAAAGTACCTCAGAGGGCTGAATCAATTCTATTAAATGACATATCATCAGATGTCTTTTGTGCCAACGCTTTCTTCTCCTCCACTCCGTCCCCCACACCCCTGCCAATGACTCACTGATTTCTGAAGTACAGGAGAGAAGAATATGGAGAAGGGAATAATAACATTGCTTCTTTAGATCCCAATTACTAATGCAGACCTCGGACTTATCTTATGGGTTTGGCTTCTAGTAAAGTTAGTGAGGACTTCTGCTCTACATTGATGTGGGGGAAATCAGATTGACTGCACTGATCTATGGGTCTGAGACAAGAGCCTTCTGCATGCAGGCTAAACAAAGATCTGTTAAAATGAACTATATAATCCATGTTCAGAGAGCTGAAATTCTCAGAAACAAGCTAATATTTAAACCAGACCCTTGGTATGAATAAAATCTCAGTATCTTCAGCTGGAACCGAAGAAAAGATCTGGTGGATTTCCTAGAAAAATGAGTCTGCTATTTGGTTGCTGCCAGAGAATGAGGATGTTTCCTGTATTGATTGATGCTATAAAATACACACCCGCAACCAACTCAAGGGTACTCCGTCCAAGAACACAATGCTTCTGACTTTAGTGGAAATGAGAGATAAGGAGAAGATCCTTCAGGCAGCCTGGAAAGAGAGAAGCATTGAATTCCAAGGGCAAGCGATAACAATTTCTCCAGACTTCAGCCAAAAGATACAAGAAAGAAGGAATTGGTAGAACTTTTAAAAGCCTTTGTAGATTTTAAATCCAAGGCTGTCATGTCTTCTGAAACTGAGAGTTCTACATGAAAATAAAGATTACCTCCTCCAGGATGCAGATTGATGGAACAGTTTGTAACAAATATTACTCTTGTTGTTGCTCCTGGGCGTTCAGATGGATTAACTGCGTTTAGCTGGCAGAGCCCAGGTAGCGAGTCGCAGCACTGTACATTCTGTGCAGAGGGACCCGTGGGAGTTACAAGCAGCTCACCAAGACTACTCCATCATGAGGACTGAGACAGATGGTACAGCTGCCAAAGCTGGCAGGGCTGAGCATCTGGTGAATGTGTTGATATAAAGCAGTTCTCAAGCCGCAGCCACTGCTGTGGCTGACATGAGCACAGTTCAGAGCTTCTTCCCTGTCTGGAGCCCATGGGTGAGCTGGAGTGGTATTGCCATGAACTTTCTTGGAAGTGAGTACCAAATACTCTGGAAGATGAAGAAAAGCAGGCTCCCTTCTGGGCAACTTGTCAGGGATTGCTGATACTGGGGAGGGAGTCAGCGCTCTGGAAGGTTACTGCTACCAATATTTCACAGTGATATTTAGATTCCTCTAGGAAGGCTCTGGTCAGGCTTTTATATTATTTCTTGACTTCCTCAGTACTTTCTGTCTTTCCCTCTCCCTTTTAAATAAACAATATCTGTTTCAAATATAACTATAGTTCAGCTTCTGGCTATTTGTATCCAGAGGTGAGTAGCAATTTCCCTGGGGCACAAAGAGCACATGGGGAGAATTTACAAGCCCAAAGCTGAGACTACAGGTTCTGTGGCTGCACCCCAGCTAGTTTTAGACTTGCAGTGTGTAGGGCTGGGAATGTTGTTCTCTGGTTTTATTTGGAGTTTGAGACAGCTTCTGTCCCCATTTGTCTGTAATTGCATTGGTACCAAGTGATAGCAATGGCTTAAGGACCACATAAATATAACCTTAATGATACCAAGTCATCAGAAGAAGACTGGTGGGAAGAGACTGAGGAAAAGGTTACAGGCTTGTAAAAAGTACTGCAGTTTTTTTTTTTTTAATCTGCATGGACAACCTCGGAAACGACCATGAGCCTACTATTAAATAATGCTGTCATGCCCAAGAAAGAGAGCCCCCTCGAGATATGAGGCCCAAATACCAAAGCCATTCCCACGAATGCAATGGAAGGCAGCTCCGCAAATCCATAGGTACTTGTTCAAAAGTACACAGCACCACTCTGGAAATGTAACTATTTATGAGAAGAATTAATTTCAGTAGAAAACAAATACTTCTTGTGTGTGTCAAGTCCATGATGCTGACAGTGCTGTCCAGAAAACTCCCAGTATGTGTCATATGAAACACTAAGCAAGGTAGCATGCTCGGTGGTCAGATACTGAGGATACTGGAAAATCAATTTATAACTGTAAATCTTGTCAGTTTTTACAGCTGAAAGCTGCTTCTTCACCAAGAAATCCCTGTGAAGTGGCCAGTCTGCCAACAGCAATGGCATCAGTCTGGATGTTCCAGCCCTTTCTTGGATAAAAACTTTGCAAATGAGGCCGGAGTTTGCCTATGCCTTTTAGTCATACAGTCTCCTCCACTCTACAGCTCCCTTCATTTATGTGACTTTTACCTAAAGAATTAATGCTTGATATAGTAGGACCTGGTTTACACCTTAAGAACTGAGGAAATTTTTACATGTTGATAAAATGTGACATGTTTATCTGTGCCCTGCCATCAGAGTACTAATGGGAATCCAAATGTTTTTAGAACTTTTTAACTGCCACACAAACCATCAGGAGAGATACCGTATCTTTAAATCAGAAAATAGCTTCTTTCCAGTTATCTTATCAAACAGTGCCACATAGTTCTACAAAATGTATCTCCGCTAAACTACTAATGGGGAGATGTTTATATGGGAAGCTATGAGACCTGATTTGGGTAATCATAGGAAATGAGGGAGAAGGAATTCCAGGACTGATCTGAAGAGGAAAGAAATTTGGATATGATGGCTCCTCTTAAAAGCACCAGGAGCACAGATAACAAGGCTTAAGGATTATGGGTGGAAGAGATGTAGTGACCACTGAGAAAGTTAGTATTTGACTGGTACATAGAAGATCATGAGAAATTTGTGCATTTTATTTGTCAGCTTGACTTTTCCCCATCATTTATGTCAAACAAAATGGTTAATAGACAAAGAAAAGCTAAGGATTTGTGAGTTAAAGGAAGTACACATGGACTGTACATATTTATACATATACACTACTTTATAGTGTATTCAGCAATACACTACCCTGAGACAGAACGATGGGAAAAGTCAACAGATTTTTTTTCAGAAAGTAAAATAAATCAGAAAGTTTTGGTGATGTTTATGCTTCTAATAATCCAAGAATATTAGTATATAGAATATAATTGTGTATGAATTTGCATTTTTCTAGTTAATCTTTCAAAGATGTAGTTGATTCTTTGAGAAAAAAATAATGGTATTAATAATAGCCAAAAGCATGGCTCTGAGCCTGAGTCCTTGGTGTTTTAGTTATCTTATAGAGAAAGAAATGTAATGCTCTGCCCCATGAAGTGCCTTGGCTGCACTAGGCTGATGGGATGTTACTTCTCTCACCTCCTTTTGCTCCTGTGTTTTCCTCACTTCATCTGTCAGGTACTTGTCCTCTGCCTCAACCTCCACATCTCGCATCACTTTTGACATGGTGGATTCCCACCTTCATCCACCCCATGAGTGCCAGATGCATCTTTGCCAGAAGCATCTTCCTTCTTTCTTCTACACTGCCCCTATGCTTGGGGAGATGTCTCATAAAACGGTCTCCTTGACCTCCATCCTTAAACCCCCTTTGCCTTGCTGTCTACAAGACGATCTGACACTGTTGAGATAATTGGTACTTGATTTGTCCATCACTTGCAATAATTGTCTTGTTCTTTCTAGCCTGTCTATACCCATCTGACTAATAGGGCACGTGAGGTTCACTCCTATTAATTCTCTTGCATATGTTCAGCTGCTGGGACAAGCCTCTGAGCAGAGCTGGGAGGCACTACCTTGGTAGTCTATATATTGCAGCAGAAGTTTGTGTTCTTTGTGTCTGAGAGATCCTACGCCTGATTTGAAAGTTTAAATATAGAAAAGACAGTGTTTTACCCTTGCCTTACAAAATACCTGCTTGGATTTAGGAGCTAGCTCAGAGAGCCTTTTTCACTCGCTGAGTTCAGCATGGCTGTAATGTGCTTAGTTACAGTCCTGCTCTTGAAAAATTGTCTCCACTTTCAGAAATATTACTGATTCTAGGGGCATTCACCACAGTAAAAATAAGGACTATTGCAAAAACCTGGGAACCTTGATGACCTTAAGCATCCTTCTAACTTAAATATTTCTGTGGTTCTATGAAATCCTGAAATCCTGAAAACCATGGTCAGCTTTATAAATATACTCATCAAGTGTTCTAGTTCACATGAAGGGAAGGGACGCAAGCTCTGGGTATCTGGAGGCTCATTTCACCCAGACTGCTCTGGTCCAGGAATATCTCAGAAGAAGGCATTTTCTTACAAGTATTTGTATACTTTTACAAACCTGCTAGAAACGATATTAAAAACAACCTTTCTCAGCAGCTCAGCCTGTTCTGGTTTGTTCTAAAGTACAGACAGAGGGTGTCCCATAATGCTTTTCTTCTCCCAAGTTGATTCTAGCCAGCCCTGAAAGGACATCCAGAACTTGCATCTGAGAGGGGCTCTGAGCCGTGTAGCCGTCAAGGTACCATATGCCCTAAGATCCCAGAACCATAAAATAGAAAGTAATGCATGTCCCTTGATAAACAAGCCTTTGCAGGGATTTACATGACAGTCAGGAGGTGTGGGCCAACACTTTTGGATCTAGCTGAGCTAACACCTGCCTTGAACATCCGAGGGGACGGTGCCTCTTTCCCCTGCAGAGCCGCGCTGGAGTCCATGCTGCTGTTTCTTCCTGCATTGCCAGCTGAAGGATGCTGTCTTAGAGGCATGTGCTGCATACTGTGAAAAGGTTTTTAAACTCCCATCTGTTTTTCTACCCAAGCAAGAAGCATAGGAAGCATAGAGGAGTAAAACAGGAATGAGGGGAAAAGGAAAAAATTCCTCCTTTCAAATTTAAACAGTCTTGAAAGACTGGTTTTGGTGTGCATGATACATTTGGATTGAATATTAGGGGTTTTATTTGCCTGAATTTGGTTACTGTGTTGCTGTCTATTGCAGGGTCAGGTGTGGGTGCATCCTGTGACGCTGCACCCTGCATCAAGCTGGTTATTTCTATAGAAGGGGAATGTGGCAAGTCCAAGTGGTAGTGACAGCGTCTGGGAGCTTCTCAAACCATGGCATGTGCTGCCATGAGCATACAACACTTTGTTCTGGTCTTGCTTTTTCTGGTGAAAATTCAGACCAATATGTGCATATGCAGGGACAACAACAACAGAAAGCAGTTAAGGGGAATCCAGTGGGACTTAACAAGCCA
>NW_010424828.1:11334-13753 GCF_000710305.1 Buceros rhinoceros silvestris
CTCTTTCCCCGATGTGGCCTAGTTAAACATGTCCCTAAGTATAATTTGCTGCTAAAGAGAAGATAGGAGAAAAATACATGGGATGTGTTAGACATATCACTTAGTGTACTCCTTAAAGATTCTCACAGCAGTGGCGAGGAGGGCAGTATAAGGACATGAATAGAATAGAAGCAAAGTGATTGGTGAAGAAAACCAACCAATGGCCATAAAATGAAATATAGCAATTTCCATATAATGGTGTACAATAAAATGAAGAGACCTAAAAACTCAGAGAAAGAAATATTTTTTTGCTGTTGGGTTTTCTTTTTTGAATTTAAAATAGCAATTTTTAATAGGTTCTGTTAATCTTCTTGTGGACGCTAGATGGGGATCTTGAGTCAGCCATGCAAGAGGCTCCTTTATCCTGCTTTTTCTTTATTTTAATCTGTTTTATCATGGACAGAGAACGTGCAATGCAAGTTTACTCTTCAGGCATTTATATTTTTACTAAGGTTTTTTTTTGGGGGGGGAGAAAGAATAATCTACAGTAAATAAATATTTGCTTTTAAACATAAAAGTTTAATTAAGGTGATGCTGCATCTTTCAAAGAAGGGAGTGCATCTGGAACTGTAGAGCACATGCTCTTCTTCGTTTAATTATTTTTTTAATTCCAATGGCACATTGCAATTGTTTTCTCACTTTTCAGTGAGGGATGTAGTTTACAGTGACAATTGTTTCACTGCTGTGTAGCACAGATTATGACAAGGGGAAAGACGGTGGAGTCGCTCACTTGCAGCAGTGCTAATGATCCAAGCATTGTTATTTCCATAAATGGGATCTTTGTGTGCTAACTAAACCTGAGACATACAACTGTGAAAGCCGCTTTCCTTCAATCTTTCCCAAATCTCTGTATGACTTGTACACATGATAATAAATTAATCTCTCTTTTTAACATGTTGTTGTTTGTTTAGTAAGTACCTCTTTCTTTCATGTGATGTCAAGCTCAGCCATAAAATTGAATCACATTTTGAGCTATTGTCTTAAATAGTTCATTTCTTGAGGGATTCTTTCTCCTCCCTTCGGTGAACTGGGCTTTGCAAATTGCTTTCGGCACAGCACGTACAGCACTGACCCTGAGCCTTTGGATGCTGCTATGGACTGGCTTTAACTGAGACGAGTTTGGTTTTCTCAGGTCATTTTGTAGGGACACACTACTCTACACCATATAACACGCAGTTTGGGATTATCACCAGTCTCTCCCCAGAGGATGGCCAGAAAGGAGTGGGTGAAAGTACTGAATGACTTCTTTTTGCATCTGTAGAGACAGGGTATACCCAAGGTGACATGGGATCATTCCTTGGGCAGCAGAAAGAAGAGACAGCAAAAACACAGCCCTGCAGTGGGCCTGTTATTCTCAATATCTCACGCCGCTAATGTTGAAACACTCTGTACTAAACTGTGCCGTTGGAGGAATAATTTGTGCTGCAGAGAAACAAGCAGAACACTGCATCAGTTCTTTTAAAAGGATCAATTTTTAGAATGTATTATAAGTAAACAATTGTTTCTCGATATGGGGAATGACTTTATTTGATGGCACACAGTGCTGCTTCTGCAGAGCAGATTGCTCTGTCAGAGCAAAGGAAAAAATAATATATTGAAGACATGAGATGCATGAAAAATGTCATTAATAAGTCTTTACTAGCCTTGAAATGGGGATGGTTTGCATAATTGATTAATCATAAGGGGACATTTTTGGTCACAGAAATTATCATTAGTAGAGCTCCAAAGTTAAGTAATCTTTATACTAATAAAAATGCCATTTCCCCCTCAGATCTTTCCAAGATCTTTTCTTTCTTTTAGTCTGTCTGACTTTTACAGGCCTTAATAATTGAACGATATTTAACTAGAAGTGTGGATGATGAAACCGTTGCTAGCAAATTTATCCCTACGGCACTCTGCAAGAGCAGCAGCTCGCTCGGGCCGAATCCTGTGAGCTCGGCCGTGATGCTCCGCCTGCCTGCGCCAGCAGTTTGGGGCTTTTCACTCCAAACTCCATGCAATGGGTGCTCCCTGAATTTACTCCTTCTAAAAGGAAAATATAATCAGGCCAAGCAGCAACTTTGTGCCCCCTTTTTTATTCCGATGTTAAAAGGCAACTCTCCTGATTGTTCCAAAAATTATTCTGACAGATAATTTCACCTCCATGTGAAATTATGGGCTTGACAAATACATACACATGCTTTCTGAGACAGTTTGCGGTCCTTTAGGGTGGAAGTCCTGCATCTAATTCAGCGATATAATAATAAGTATTTTTTTATTGCCAAGAATTTAATTAAGGGAAACAGCTTTAGATACACAGTTCTCAGAAGGATTTTCTTTAGCCTGCTTTCTGTAAGGCTGTTTTACATTGAATAAAACAGGGATTGCCTGGAGCAGGAAT
>NW_010424828.1:13825-17451 GCF_000710305.1 Buceros rhinoceros silvestris
AATGGGTTAACCAGGACTTGACATACCTGATTTCTTTAATGAAAAAAAATTGGAGGCTGGGTTCTAGCCTGGTCCCACACAATGAAGTGGCCATCTTCTGTACTTGTAATTTATTGTAAATCCTTCAAGAAGTACAAATGGTTGGAAATCCAACAAAAGGAGGAATGCAGGTGTTCGTGGTCTTACAGACAACTTACCTGTTTGGCATTTTGCTATGGCCAGTTTAATTGGTTTGTTTAGCTGAGAAATTATCCTTAAATTGAGACACAGCACTTCTCATCAGAAATGTCCTTCTTGGGACATCTCTAATCAAGACTTGCGGTAGACTGCAGACATGAAAATGTGGTCAAAAGCTCATTTATTACTCCAATTTTTTAAATGTGAAATAGGGAAGTATTCACATATACCTTCGTGACATATTGGCTTCCAAACATGAACATAAAATTGGAGTAAAATTAATCCAGTCTGTAAAACTTTCTGATTTGTGTTTGTGTATTTATACACACTAGTCACACTAGCTTATATATAAACTGAACATAATTACACAGAATTAAATATTGATACATATGGGAAATACATTGTGTAAATATTTAAAGGACAATGCAACTGACTTATTTAATAGAGAATTTCAATTCATTTAGATATTGTCATACGAAATCAAGAATTCCTTCACTAATAATAATGGTCTTGTTTATAACTGCATTGCAATGGGGGGAACTGTTTTCTATACCTATAGTTATAATTAGTCAAATTCAAAGCTAAGACTGAGGATTTTGAAGCAAACCAGATTTTCAATTTCTTACCAGTTTTTAGTAGAGTGGAACTAGAACAATGCAGAGATTTGCATTCCATGGGGCAAATTTATATATGCCTTTGCCTGTAAAGTACACAAATGGTGATTACTGAATACCATAACTAACACTGAAAAAGCTCTTACCATTCTCCTCCAAATTTGCTTCTATTCTCTCTTATTTTATTATTTTAATTTCTCAATCTCAGATACATATTTTTTAAAATTTCTTGATATTTATTTTATTATCCATAAGAATGTAAAGCAAGTGTTCTTTAATCCTGTATATGTTTTAAAAGATCTCTTCAGTATACAGAGATTTATAATTTAAGCAAAATATTTTTTTGTGTTATTTTTTTATCAGTCTTTAATGATGGCTGCATTGAAGTTCATGTCTTTCTGCCTCTGTTTTGGTGCTCTGTTTTTCTGCATCAGCCTGCATTGGCTCTGCACTATTATCAAATATTTATTTGTATGACCAGAAACACATTACAATGCTGTAATACGCTCAACCAGTGTGACATCTATTTATTTTGCATTTTGCATCTGAGGTTTTGTGGTAATTTTCTCTCTGGACCCGCAGCTGAGATTTACTAACATGGCATGACTGCATTAGAGGTGCAGAGACACCCATCTCTTCTGAACCCACCTGCCAGTATGTTTTAATAACAATCCTGACAGCTTATTGAATGCTGTGATCATTTTTTACCCAAAGAAGTTGTTCAACAGATGATAGATATATTCTTTCTTCCACTTCATCTTTCCCTTGTGTGCTCCAGTTCAAGAAAGCTTCCTACCTTTTGTGTTTAAGCAAGTTCTGAAAAGCATACTTTAATTTTGACAGGCTCAAGCATTTTTCCAAACTTACTATGAATATTCCCAGAAAATTAATAATTATTTAATAATCACGTTATAAATGCATGACATCATGCATACTATCATGACATTTAAAAAACTCCAATATTTACTAACAGAATAGTTAGCAATGCCCAGTCCTGGAAGAAACCAGAGTTCAGCTGGTGTTAAGGGGAAGACTTTCTCTTAAAAATGTGAGGTTATCTTGGTCTCAACCCATGCAGAGTACTAAAAATCCATTGGATAGTAAAGACTTTAAATCACACACACACACACACACGCACACACACACACACGCACACACACAAAAGGTTGCCTTCAGACTAGTGATCTAGATAAGATGGGATCTCTGTTCCGTTATCACTCCCTAAACTACCTAGTCGTGCGTGGCACTTTATCACCTTCCGTACCCCAGTGCTGTATAAGATGCTGCTAAATCATATAGCACAGGATGGTGCAGCCTAATGTGTTATTCTTGTATTTACTGTGCTTCATATTTACTGTGCCATTATGAAAGAGATGTCCAGCCTACTGGTCTTGTTGAAAACTATAAGAAAAATAAAAATAAATTTAAAAAAATGAAATGAAAGGAAATAAAATAAAATGGAATTTTCCTGAGACAGTACAATTAAAGCCTCAAGAGAACAAAATTTCTCTTCTTGACACGTGAAGCTCCATATAGCCAGACAGGACTGACTACCATCTACCTCACCATGCATATTCTCCTAATGTGTATTAAATGTACATCGATTCAGTCAGCTGCAAATTCAGGTGCCTGAGTGAATTGTCCAAGGAGGGAACAGAGTACCTCTACCTGGAAAGATGGGTGTTGTCCACAACCTACTAGGTTAACCTATTCATAGAGAGCCCATGTTATTTCAGGCATAATTTTGTTCAACACAGATACTTTTCATGGAAAATCTGTTTCCAGTATCGTGCACATGCCACTATCCCCTCTCTTGTCATAGTTCAATGCTGACATAAATCTTTTTCTAATAAAATGAACTATTCAAATTATTTCTTTGCTGAATTATGTCTGAAACAGATGTATTTTAATCTACTGGGCATAGAAAATGAAATTTACATATCAGTGAGGTCTTTCTGGTTAATAAATGTTTTAAAAGAGAGAAAGCAGGAAGCTAAATATATGTAAAACTGCACTGTTTTTTGCATAGGGTGTTTTAGCAGAAAGTACAACATTCTAATACTAAATTGTATCTCCTTTATGAGACAAAAAGTGTACATATTTTGTGATAACAAATATAATCCCTGTATGGGTACCATATAAAACACTGGAAAGAATTCTGATTTCACCAGCAATACTTTCCTTGTGCTATTCCCAGTAATATTTCTTTTTTTTTTTCACGTGGGAAGAGCATCTGCACAAAGCATTTTGTTTATTATCTCTGTGTGTGTAATTCTGAACTCATTATGTTTTCATAGTATTTTAGCTGTTTACATAGCACCAAATTTAGCACATTGCTGCAACTTTCTCTTACTCTGAGCCCACCGTAACCAGCGGAGGGACCCTGTTAGCTGAAGTTGACTTGCCATTGGCGGATGGAGGTTAAGACAATAAAGAGTTGGCTTCAGTTCCCTGGAGATTCAGATGGGTTCCTAAATGATCACAAACACTTGTAAAAATAGCTGGAGATGTTTTTGAGATTTTAACTTTCCCATCACAGTCGTGTTACTAATTTTGTAGCATTATTTGGTAGGCAGGCAAAGTGCATACCTATTAAAACTGAAGCTTTAATCTCAGTTTACTTTTCTATCTGAGCTGTTGCCAAATTTGATAAAGATGCAGCGGCAGAGTTAACCTAAATTGCTTGTATGGAAAGCCTGCAAACAGCCTTGCAAAAGGGAGGCTGCCTGGCAGGACTGTGCCACGTGCCAATATCCTCAACCATGTCCTTCTCCCAGCCCCTTCCTCCCTCCTCTCCCTCACTGGTTCCTACCACTCTCCTTCCGATAATAAATA
>NW_010424829.1:0-10348 GCF_000710305.1 Buceros rhinoceros silvestris
GCCACAGGCCTTTTCTACTCACAGTGTACTCCTCAGCTAAAACACCACACACTTCCCAGCACACGCACACTTAAGAGACCCTGGGCTATCATCCCCATCGGAAGTACTTTAAGGATTACTATCAGCAGTGGCTCTGAAACACAGCTGGTCTGACCACCTTCACACTATCTCAAAATCTAATCCTGAAATTCTCTATATTATGTCTTCACCGTAACGTTTTCATAAGAATATGTCCACAAATTCTTGAAGGAAGTTTTGGTGCAAGGGTAGAAACCACGATTGTTGCTCAATGGTTAAAATCTTGCCTTTAACAAATTTGCACCCAATTTAGAGTTTGCACTTTTGGCACTTGTGGTTTTGGCTGATTTTTTGCATAAGTTTTTCGCCCTCCTTTTAGGAGAACCCTGGTTTCTCAGATTTCAAACTCCCCTCTGACAAGTGGAAAAGCTGGAGTTTCCTGAATTTCTTGCTTTGAACAAAGTTTTTTACTCCTTCCATCACTCCTCTGGCTATTCTCTCTTATTCAAAATCCAATTCAAAATATTCCAAGCCTGGAAATAATATTTCTAGGGTAACCAAACCCTGACAGTGACAAAATGTCCTTTCTGTTATTAACCATGTATCCCATGTCCAAGGCCAAAGCACGTTTAACTGATTAACTATTTAGCACTCTTTTCACTGCCAATGCTTCCCAGGATGGGGACGTCCATCTGTAACTGCTACTTGCATTCCGGTTTAATAAACATGAGATTTCATAAATGGCTCTACTGAAAATTAGGAAGCTTAGAAGGAAACCCAAGCTGCTCTGCATCCTGGGCCTGTCCCCTGGATCAGTTGCTGCCCTGCTCCTTTTCTCATCTGAAAAATTTATCAACAATATTTTAATGTTGTCTTGCAGATCACTGAATAAAGAAATGCAAAGCATCAAGAATTAATCTGAGCAAGCTCCTACTTAGATACATTCTGAATTCATCCATCCAATGACTATCACCATGCAAGAACATAAAAAAAAAATCTAGCCCCATATCCCATCTCCAACAGCAGGCAGCAGCTAATGCTTACAGCTATAAGAGAGTCCTCTCATAAAGTCACATCATGGCTTGTGGCCACTTCTTGCTCCAAGCTGGCAGCCCGAGAATTTTATGGCTCTACAGATGGCTTCAGAAGCCATTCAATAACAGTGAAATAACCAATTCAATTATAATCAGTGTGGTTGCATCAGCTTGTGGCTGTAGCAGGCATTTGGCTTTTGAACATTCTGTAAGAACATTACTAGTTAGATTTGGTCACACACATTGAATTTCTCTTTCCCAAAGAGCTCAATATAATACTTGTAAACTGGGAGTTAGCTTGAAGAAGTCACCGAGGCTTTGAGGTTTTCATGGTGTTTAAAGTGTCTTACTATTCAAGAGGTTCAAGCCTGCACCTTAGGCAGAGCAGAAGAGAGCAAGTCTAAGGAAACTGAAAGTGGAAGGTAATGTTCGTATCAGGGCAGATATCACACGTACTGAACTATGGCTTCAAACACCTAACTGCCCCTGTCCCAAAGCTGCGGGTAGAATATGAGTAACTGCGAGGAGTTTACTAGGGAGATGGAGGGAAGAAGCTGTCACCTTTCTGCTACCACCAGGTGCAAAGGGACACACTGAATGAACTCCAAGTCACACAACACATGGCCCCATGGTCTTTCTCTTTCACATCAAAACCAAAACTGGCTTCAGCTTTATCAAGTATTTTGGTAGTACTTCTCTCTATAGCAGACTCCACCCCACCTGAGATGGAATTTGAAACTACCCTCAGCAAACTATACAAGAATATGATCCTAAGATTGCCCTCCAAAGAACATCATGGACAAATACCAAAAGAATAAGAGAACAGCCAATTGCAAACACTCTTGATATTCACAAAAGCATACCAAATTGGTTTTTTTGGAAAGCAAAACTAGTTTAAGCTCTAACAAACATTAAGAATTTTATTAAAAACACCTATATCAATAATAGATTTCTCTGCACAGGTTCACTTCTGAAACGAGCCACCCAGCTACCTCAGCTTGAGGAGTAGGTCTGAATGCAATGAGAAAGGAACATGAAAGAGTGGCCACCACAGAGCAGAACAGCGAGATAATCTGATCTATTCCCAGACAAGCTTTCTGCAATATGATAAGATTTTATGAAGACTAAAGTCATGATAGTTTTTCTCTCACATTTGTTATTATATTGTTGCTTGTTACGAAAGTTTATAGCCTATTTCAATGCCCCTTACAGCAATTGCCGGTGTCTGGACTTTACAAGGGTGATGTCATATTTCCCCCATCTTCCTCAAGAGAGGAAAGGTATCAAGACAATAAAAAGGTCACAGGCAGAAGAAATCATGTAGTGAATTGCCTGGCACTGCAACCTGTATGAAAGGAAAGAAGCTGCAGAGACAATAGATACTTCTCAGAATAAGGACAGCTCATGAAAATCACCTTCATTAGCTTAACAGTAGAGCTGTATGTGACTTTTTAAAATGAGTAAGAAATTTTAACTATAAACTGTGTGATAACTTGCTACAAATTGCCAAATTAATAATTTGGGGGGGAAATTATGAAATCGAGCACTTCCACCTTTTCTGCTTCATCAATATCTTTTCCTTTTAAAACTCTCTTCTATGTCTTTTTGAGGTGCCCAAAAAGGATACAAAGGGATAACCAGAGATTATTGTATCTTTAGGTTCCCACTATTTATTATAAAATCACTGCACCAAACATTTGGTGCCACCCATGTACTATAGTTAGCAGTACTGTTTCCCGTACTGCAAAAGAAATATAAATCTGTTTTTTTCTCCTATGTGTTGGACTACCCTACCCTTGCTATTCTGTCCCGGTACAAACAACCCCTGCTGCCTTGCCGTAGACAAAATCTGAGCAGTCAGCCATTGCAGCATATCATCCTAATCTGTGTGTGATTTTGTCCAACTCCTTTCCACACACACACACACACACCCCGAAACATATAAGTGATAACTTTTTTCCAGAAACATTCAGAGTATCATGGAATCTTTTTTTTTTTCCCCTCTACCATCCTTCAAAACAAATTAAGATAGGCTCGGTGCTTAAAATTTCAAGGATCTTAAGTCTTTCATCCATTTTCAGAAGACAGCAGTAGCAACAGTTTTACATGGCACACTCTGTCATTCCCCAAACTTGTCCAAATTCTGTTCTCTCAAAATTGAACAGTGGCTCATACCAATCTCTGAATTTTCAGGTGACTTTATATTATTTAATCTCTGTGAGATTCTCCTTCAAATTTAAACTCAAATTTCAGACAGTGTGATAGAGGTGTGCAGTTGCTTTAGTTGATTATGCATTCTCTTTGATCAAAACCCTGCATTTTAAAAAAATTGAAAAGATACACTTTTTTACCACTGTAAACAGACATGATTCTTTTAATAGCATCACACCAATTTATTCCACACCTTCATTAATATTGCAAGTGCAAAGGAGGATTGAACTGTGCAATATTTGCATTGAAATGAGGCCAGAATTTGCCAGGGACTATCTTTGTTATTGAACAATGTTCATGAACTAGAAGAAACCAGTGAATAAAAGCCTACCTGAACATCTGATAAGTCTTAAGTTTACCTTTTCTCCTTCCAATTCTTTTACATACAAACTGAGCACATTTGATCTGGAAAGCTATTGAAACACAGAATTGTTAGCCTCTTTTCAGAAAAAATACATTTTGATTCACGCAAACTTGCTTCAAACTGCTACACGCAAAACCTGCTTATAAGCTTTGAAACACTATAGAATATGAATTCTAGTATTTGGTCAAATGAAGCTTTTGTAAGACTCTCATACCAGATGTATACATATAGGGAAACCACCACAAGTTGTGACTTGAAACGGCAAAACCAGCAACTAGGGCTGCTTTATTGCCACGCAGTAAAATCTACCGGAACACAGGATGCCTCCAAGTTCAACAGCGACTCGTCATCTCACCTAGGAACCGCAATGAACCGCCACATTCCTTTGAGAAAATATGAATTTAAGCATGAGCTCAACCATCAGCTGATGGTTTCTGAGCAGTGGCCAGCAGGTCAAGAGAAAGGACCTCACGTGCCGCTGGAATTCACTGGCCATGCAGGACCTGCTCCTTTGCTTTGCTAATGCCACCACCAGCAGCTCTTAAATACAACTGCAAGGATCTACCCCAGGGAAAATACAGGGTTCATCTCACTTCATTCACAGTATCTGGAATTTAAATACCTCTATCCAAGTAACTCCGAGGCTTCTTTGTAGCAGAGATAGCTTCTTTTAGGGTGTGATTCATCTCAAACTAAACAGACACTTATTTCCCCTTGAATGACCATAAAGAGACCGACTACCTTAGATGTAGACATCTACATCTGGTAGTTTAATTCCAATAAGTGAAGCCAGACCTGCTGCTCCAGACCCTAGGAAGCCTATCAAGGCTTCTACAGCAAACATAAGCTGGGAGGGAGGGACTGTAGGTCTTCTGCTTGTCTACAGCATCTCACAGAAGGATGCTATTTGCCAGCAGCCTCATCGGATGGTCTTCCAGCTCTGTTTCATACAGTGGGCTGTCAGAAAGATGAAACAGCACAACTCCATGAACTGGTAGTTTTGTCAGGGAGAATTCAAAGGCAAAGGGGAGTGAGGCAGGGAGAACAGATTAATTGCTTCGTGCGCTATTCTTCTCTTCTTTAATCTTATAAACCTGGCAGGAGGAGAGCAGCTTTCACAGAGATGAGGTGAAATTAATGAATTGCTGTCTTACAAAGTAGCAGAACCATCAACCGAGACAGAAAGTTACAATACATGAGGATGCTTCTGCAGGGGGGAAGAAATGACTTGTGCTTACCACTGCCCTTGTTCCTTTCAGCAAAACTGCCGCTTGCTTTGTGCCAGTACAAGCACAAAGAAATACTCAGCTTCAACAAGGGCACAGGAAGGCTGTATTCTTCCAGAATGAGATTTACTAAAAATAAATTGAGTAGCTCTAATCTCACATTTGAGCTTGTAATATCTAGAGTGATGATACATACCACCTAGATCTAAGCAGTCAGTTATCACAGTACAGTGACTTCTCCACCTGCTCTGTAACCTGGATAAAAGCCCTGTAAAGTATTACGTAACGCTCCTCACGAAAGTGCCCCCGTGCTCCAACCCAAGAAAGTTCATAGGGAGCTTTTCACTAATTTGATCAGTAAAGTCATGCCCCTCCCCTGGGCAGAAAAACATTTTTTTCTCCATTACACAGATTTAAACATCTTGAAATACCTAAAAACTGAGACTGCAGAAATGACGAGGAGAAGAATAATCCTCCACTGGTCAGCCTGCGTGCTTTTTGATGCAGAAACTGTAGGTAACCAGGCAGCCATTGCCTAAACATGTGATAGGGACAAGAATATGTAAAAGTACCACATGAAGAAGCATGAAAAACAAATGTTTCTTCAAAGGCATACAAAGCTGCACCTACGAGGGCAAGCTTTAATCCATCAAAGACATATGAATAGGTCTACAACTGAAGGAAGTCCTGTTTTGATGAGACTCTTGTTCCTCTCACTTTTCAGAAACTGCTCCCCACATCTCAGAACTACCAGCTGTTTAGGAGATTGAGTTTTGCCTGGCTGGAAAGCATCCATCTGATGCCCTGACAGCTAGTGGGATGGGACGAGCTGATCAGCCAAACAGGAGTCCAAACAAACTAGCATACCTTGGTTTTGATTTCTGTCTTCCATCCAACCTCTATTTTTCATGAAACTGACTACTTTTAAGACTTGTATTATTCTGTCTAATTTGGATGAAGTTAACCATTGAGACAAATTTCATAAAGAGGGTGGATTATGACTGAGATTCCAGAGACGTACATCACATTTTCTACTGGCTGAGAGGGGGAGAAAAGAAAAGCCAATAAATGCCAAATAATGCTTTCTTGAAAAGGACACTGACACATCTGTGTGTTCTTTGTTGCCCCTGTACACTCAGAATTACACACCAGTAAGCTGTAATAGTCCAATTTTAGATGAAAGCCATGATTTAATGCACCACCAAGCGCTGACACTGGACTTCACTTACAGCCCGCGTTGCTGCAACCATCAACATCACTTTGAAAACAGCTGATGATCACTCGGCCAAGCATCCAGAGGTTATTTCTGAACTTAGTTTAGCGATCCTTCTGTGTGCTGACAGATGGCTTCTAACAGATGAAAATGAATGGTAAAACTATCACAGATTAAATCAGAGCCATTTACATGAATCGTACCTTGAACTTGCACTTCTGCTGTTTCTGCTTATAAGCTTAATTTCTGAAGCATTTTTCCTAGTGTGTTTTAAACCTTGCCTGAGTACTAGATGCTATAAAATCAGTTTTTCTGATGCAAATAGTTTGCTAAATGCAGTAAGTGGATTAAAATCAAGGAAAGGCACATCCAGTTTGGAATGTCTTTTCATTAGAAGCTCCAATGACAAGTCTTTTTAAGTCTCTTTTCTTCTGGTGAAGCCACAGAAAAAAGTGGCAATCATCTTGCACTCATCTTTAACTCCATCATACATACCTGAATTCTGCTTTTTGCCTGTTTTACAGACTTACAGAAAGCAGAAAGAATCTCACCAGCTCTGAGCTGAAATGAGTCTGTTCTTACAGGGAAGGTCAGTTGAGATGCTTTCACTAGTCAACTCCAAACACCCATCCCAGCAACAAGAGGCAACAGTACCCTCTCTGCCTTCACAGCTTGCTCTCCTGTAGGCCCAGCAAAAAAAAATCGTTTACTGATAATCATCGGGGTATACCACAGAACTGAGACTCTCCTTTGATAAGGCAAAAGCAGAAGCAGACGTTAAGCTTGTTGCTGGACTACAGGATTTCTTTTTGCCACTCTCCTACAGCTACCCTCGGTGGCTGAGCGACAGCTATGTGTTGTATTAATTTGGCATTCAAGTAACAGTTTACTGGCTTGCTTCAAGTCTCAGTATTCTTCCTAAGATGCTCATGCTTAGGAAGCCCAGCCACCACACAGCTTGACAAGTATTTTACACTGGTCATCTAGACTTCCCACAGTCAATAGAGTAACACTTACCTGACCCTAACACAGGTACCTAACAACCTACAGTAGAAGTATTAACAGAGAAATTTAATTTTTAAGTAGTTAAAGTAAGGTATCTGTAATACCCATAGATGACTATACATCATTAAAATCTGCTGCTTATCCCCTGGCCTAGACAATAGAAACACAATCACAAGAAAGTTTTTTTTTTTCTTTCTGAACTATCTTAACAACAAAAACTCCATATACCTTACTCCTAGCACCTCATTAGAAAAGACAAAGAGTTGATGCAGAAGTAAACTTTTGCCATTTGCTCTGAACAGTGATACTAATTTAGTGACAACTCCACATAAAATGCCTCTTAAGATTACTTCAAACATCCTCAGACCTCCACTCTCACCAGCGCTCACTACTGCAAAGTAGCCGAGATAGTATCTAGGCACGCAAGAGTCCAGTAGACATTTTCCTACTTTCCACCCACATCATCTCATTTCTAAGTCACACCATTCCTTCACTGACAACCTAACCTGAGCCACGTTGCTCTGGCAGAGTTCACAGCACCAATTCACTGTTCACCACCATAACTATACATTTTGATTCCAGGTACATAAAACCCAGGGAATTTCCTAGATCAGACTTAAGTAGCTGGACCAAAGCACATTGTGTTTCCTCTAAACATGTATTCTGCACTTCTATCAGTCAGCTGTTGCTTCCAAAAGACATACAGAGGCTTATGACCTGAACTACTCCAGACCATAAGAGGAGTTGGCAGGATTCCTCCGAGCACTTTTCGCAACCAGCTAGAGATAATTTGTCAGTGTAATCGGGGAACATAATCCTGACCTTTCGGGACAAATATTTACACAGAGGTGAAAGCACAGTTTCCAAAACTCACATTTCCAAAGCTCCCAGAATTTCACAGGCACATCAAGAAATCTTGTCAGGGCTCTGAAACAGTCCTTAGCATAATCCAAAACAGCTTCAACCATCAAGGTCATCACATATCATCACAACTCCAGCTTCCAACTCATTGCACGCTATTTTGCCATTACCATTAAACAACTCATGTTCGGCAGCATTCACTCACTGCTAACATGGAGTTTCACAACACACCACAATGTTGGGGCTTGGCGGGTAGGGAGGTTGCCTGTTTAACAAGAGGTAGAAATCAGGCAGCTGCTTGGCAGTGAAAAGGTAAAAAGGGAACAGGAACCATGTTCAAGTCTACCCTAATCTAACTAGTTTCCTGTGTTATCCTTTGTGCTGCTGAGAATAAGTCAGGAATGCACAAACCCCATTACCCAGAGCAATCAAACAGCTTCCCTGGAGATAAACATGATTTATGCACCAAGCTCTTTTAGGCCTAAAGTCCTGGCAAAAAAAACAACGTATCCAACTTCACTGCTCTGCCTAATCTGGCAGCCTTCAACGAGTTAACACTAAATGCGAGATGATGCCTAAAAGCCTGTCAAACACAAAACTGCAGAGATTACTACATGCTATGACTCCTACCTAACAGTGCCAAGATGTTTATTTTCCATCTTCCCCTCCTGCCTCTGCCATCTGCTGGACCTGCCCCCAGCTATACAATCATCCCTCCCCTGCACAGGCATACACGCTGAGCGGGCAGTTTTGGGAAACCCTAGGGTTCCGTGATGCAAAACAGCTTCCCTACAGCTATGGTAAGTGTTCCTGTCAGAATTCAAGCCTCGGGTTTTACTTTCCTGCTTACTTTGCTCCACTGGTTGTGAGTTTTCCATCCTTCTTAGATTTCTTTATTCCCACAAACCCATTTACTGGATTCGACAGAGTTAAGGTATTAAATAGGTGGACTGTTGCTGTTTAGATAGCTGCCTGGCATACTACAGCAATGCAAAATACGCTACCTTGTAAGGCCTGCAAGAATTATATATACTGCAACATTATGAAATTCTAAATAAAAGTGAAACCTGAAGCGTTTGACATCTACAGCCACACATATCACAGGAAACTATTTTTGCTTGAAGGACTGTTTAAATCCTACATTTAATTAGCTGCCGCGCTCTAGTTTTCACACACTACCCATAATTCAAAGAAATAAAATAATAAGAAATACTGGAACTTGGTTCTGAAAAGAGCTGAAAGGGGAATTTATAAACCCAGTTACTAACAAGACATCAACCTCACTACCATGCAAAGTCTCTCAGGCTCACACGTCCAAGTGATCCCACTGAACAGGAAAGGGGAAGAAGAGCTGTACCTAAAGAATTATGCAAATTCTGCACAGCTGGAGCTCCAAGGCCCTTCTCCATAGCAAACAGGTAGCAAGATGAAGCGTAGTCCCTCTGCTCAGACCATCGACCTTCATCTAGGTAATCACCAAAGGAACAAACTATTTCAAGACAGCAGACACGTCCTTTAACCACTGCCAAGTAGCATTCTTCTGCCTAAGAAAGGAGCCATCTTCTTGTTTCCCATACACCTTCTGCCTCTCAAACTCTGTTCCTTCACCTCCAGCTGCAGGTGGTCTTGAGCAACTATTCATCTCTTCTACAAACAGGTCAGTAACCTGAGTTTACTTTTACCCAGACGTTGTCAGTTCCAGAAGACTGAGGCATAGTGCTGGTAACAGAAACCTCCTTTAAACAACTCAAGAAAGTCTCCACATCACAAACTCTGGTTCCCCTAGGAGACTGACATCAGCGTAACACAGTGATGCAAGCAACACAGGGGATTTCTGGAATGTGTTAGGGAGAATTTTTCATATGGATATTGATGGGTCAACTTAGAGCAGGATCTACTGTTCACTAACAAGGAAGCATTGGTTGGGGATGTGATAATCAATAGGAACCCTGGTCCACGAAACAGTGGCATTCATGATCCTGAGGGGACTGAGGAAGGAGATTAGCAAATTCTGTAACTTACTGATTAATCTTGAACTCATCAGTTTGGACTGGAAGTAGCTCACAATCATTTATGAGTATTGTAGAAACTACATGTCAAAAACAAGTGTCCCATAGCAGAGACACAGAGCGGAGGCAATTCCTGGCCCAAAGAGATGGTCACACAGGACACTCTCTCCTTCTGACCCCTTCCGCTCCAGCTTGCCAGGGCAGCTCTGGAGTGATTTCATGATGCACTGACAACGGACTTTAATACAGTTCCAGAGGTTGTTGATTTCTTCCCACTACTGAGTGAACATGAGAAACGTATCCTGTCAGGCAGATAGATGTTGGTCTCCACGACCAAGATGAGAAGACTTTCACGTTCACACCCACGAGATGTGTACTCCACAAAAGTTAACCCAACGTTTGCTTTC
>NW_010424830.1:0-1102 GCF_000710305.1 Buceros rhinoceros silvestris
CTTTCTTGCAGCTTTTACAGGCACCTCGATCTGCTAGCTCACTAGCTTGATTTCCTTCTGCTCCAAATTTGCTGATCCATTTAAGAAATAGGAATGCTGTCTTTTCTACTACATTTAGATTGTTGTCTTCAGAACCTGCTTCATCTTAGGTTATCTTGTACATTGATATATAGCTGGAAACTTGTGAAGCTGAAACTATGCAAAAATAATGGTGTAGGTGTTTTGTCTGTTTATTGGAATATTTCATAGCCTAACTTGTAGAAATTCCCCACTGCAAACACTGTTTTATTTTTACTGAAATCTTATGTTCACCAGCAGGAGTAAAGCTGTGGGAGAGTCCAAATGACTTTCACATGAGTTAAATACTACTTAAATTAAGTCACCTGTCATACTGCAATTTCCTTTTTGGCTGTACAGAAAATGTTTCAATGAAATTAAGGATGTCAAGGCCTGAATTTGTGAAGAGCTAAAGAGTATTTACTTCAGTGTCATGGTTAGTTTAAGGTTAAATAAATTAATATTTTAATGAGTGACTTTATATAACATCAGTTTGCTTAAGGTCATGTAGATGAGATCTTTTGATTGAAGGACATTGTGTAATGACAAAACATTTTTTCCTGTCTGAATATTGCAGTAGCTGGTGACTTAGAAATACCACAGATAGCTGGCTTAAGGAGATAATGATTGCATCGTGATATTTCAAGCCAAGATTTTGTGTAGACTGTTACTGAGGACATAATGGCCATACTATTTGCCTATTCAGTTGTTTGACTGATGTTTTGAATTCATACTGAGGTAATAAAACAAAATTGAAGATATTCTAGTATATAAATAGACTTCTAGAGTTAAAAGAGTATAAGATGATAATTTTTTTGTGATAATATTTACATTTTTCATTCTTGTTATTGAAATAGTCATTTGGGTTTGTAAATTTGCTTTTTTGCTCTCAGTGGATTTGTAATGGGCCACACTCACGGGCGTGTTGAGAACCTGCCCGTTCTATGGAAGAATTATTGCATGTGAAAGTCCTCTGTGCCTCTTAAGGTTTTGTCCATTTTAACTTACATAATAGAAAAGTCAGAATTAGATTAGATTTTCCTGC
>NW_010424830.1:1163-3639 GCF_000710305.1 Buceros rhinoceros silvestris
GCTGAATGCCTTACTACAAGATTGTGCTATGTACTTTAAGCAGCAAAACATACAAAGGCTTTATTCAATGTGAATACAGATAGCATAATCTGAAAGAACGCTTTTTTCTTATTATCTATCAAGTATTTTATTCAATTGCAGAAATACTGATTATCTGTTTATGAACAATCTTTTCTTCATCCAGTGATGGGTTATTTCAAATATCAGGATGTAAAACTTGGTTTATGAGCGTGTCATATACCGAATTATATCATAGCTTCGTTTGTGTCATTACACAAGACATGAAAGCACTCCTTCACACTGGTGCCCTGTATCACTGGTTGTAGTGCAGGGAAGAGCAAGTGCTTTTCAGAAGTGCCGGGGGAAGTCATACCCTATCTGGTGCTGCCTCTGATGCGCTAACAAGTACAGCTTTCCAGTGGGACAGGTGAGAGCCTAGGGGGAAAGTTGCAGTCCTCCAAGAAAGAATAAAGTTGTGGTGTAGACCACTTAATACTGAATGTCCATAAACACAAAAAGTCATCTTCGCGAGTGCACCTCTAAGTTAATGTCTAGCAGAAGATGGAATGTTGTTGGTCTAAATGGTAGTAGTATAGATCCATAATATTAATTATGATGCTACCTTTGGAGCACAGTGAAGTTGATATGGGATAAATATTTAATGGACAAAAAAATCCGAATTTTTTAAGCTGAAAGACTACCCCAAAAAAATTGAAATACTCAGCTAGAGGTGTTCTCCTGCAATGTGTAAAGGTGTTAAAGGATAGTATTTTTCTCCCATGTTTTTTATTGAAGTGCTTGTTTGGAGACTGATTAAGATAATATCTGAAGAGTTCTTTTGTTCTCACTCCTTTGTTGATGTCATATTCATTGTCTTGTGATAACAGGTTTACTACTGTAACTAAACTGTTATGCATATACATACACTCTTCTACAATTCGACAGAGTGAAGCAAATGGACAACAGTGAGGAATAATATTTAAAAATCTTCAATGAATTGTAGTTAATATATGCTTGATAGAAGTTTTCAAAGACCCAAGTTTTTATTGGCTTTTTAAAACAAGTTTGTAAGAAGCTTCCTGAAACATAGGCTCTGAATATAAAAAAGTTAATAGCATGCAACTGTATTAATGTAATGTCTAGAATATTACATTACTTTGTTTCCAGAGATAATCAATGATGGTAGTATAATATCTGCCTCTCAGAGTCGATGAATGATTTAAATTAATTATTGCTTATAAAGCGCTTTGAAGTCTTTAGCAGAAAGGTGTTGCATAAATGTAAAAGTACTATTATTAATTTAACAGCACCATTAGAGTAAAGTTGGTACTTTAGGAGCATTTTCTTTACTCTGCTCAATATCTTTTTATTCATCATATGCTGCATATTAGTTATTTTAACATTTAGAAAGCTTAGTAATCTTGGAAGTGTTCCAAACCATTGTTCCAGACAGCAGTTAGATATTTGGGTGGATCATGTAAAAACAGTGAAATGGCTGAGAAAGCATGTAAAATGTTTGTTTTAAGTAATATTACATCAATGGAATGGACATCTGCAACACTGGACTTGATTTTAAACTTCTTTAAACTTCTTTTAAGTTAATGTTGTTCTATGTTTTTCTAAAATTGATTGGGGGGGCTAATATATTATTTCTGAACGAGTATACTGTTTTACCTTTTGTTCAGTTTTCATTCCTGTTTCTCATATATTTATAGGAAATCAGATTTACAGTGGGCAGATCTTAGGAGGTCGTGAACACCTGTCAATATTATTGTTGCTGGTTGGTTTTGTAGCCTAACATCAGCTATCAATATCTGTATTATCTATTTTAATTTTCATTCGTGTTCTCTCTTGTATAAGACTATTTAAAAATACGAACAATGATAGGTGTTGGAAGTTATAGCCTCCGAAAGAGGGTATGAAATCACTCTGTCATATAGTGATTATGCACTGTAAAATAATGCTGCAGGTTTACACACTTGTTCTTATCTATAAGGTTATAGTCTCAATTGTCCCCAGTGGAGAAGAAGAAATTTTAGGGACTCTGTCCTCTGTCTTTCCTAGTAGCCTTGTCTTGAATTTTGCTTAGAGTTCAGTACAGAGTCTGATGGCCTTGGAGCCACTTGTGAGGCTGGGTATAAACACCTTTAAAGCCAGAGGGTCCCCAGCCCCATGAAGGTCGGTGGAATCATAGAATCATCTGGTTGGAAGAGACCTTAAAGATCATCGAGTCCAACCATTACCCCTGTACTGCCAGGGTCCCTACACCATGTCCCTCAGCACCACATCCACACGGTTTTTAAACACTTCCAGGGATGGAGACTCCACCACCTCCCTGGGCAACCCATTCCAATGCTTAATAACCCTCTCTGTAAAGAAATTTTTCCTAATATCCAACCTAAACCTCCCCTGGTGCAACTTGAGGCTATTCCCCCTCTTCCTGTCATTCTTAATAAGGGAGAAGAGATCGACCCCC
>NW_010424831.1:0-7358 GCF_000710305.1 Buceros rhinoceros silvestris
AGGGGAAGGGGAAGGGGAAAGGGAAGGGGAAGGGAGTTCCAGATCCATTTATTTCCCTTTAAAGATGTTACTGTCATCATGAAAAGCATTCAAAGAGCAAAGGTTACCTACAGTTATTAAACAGACACTTGATTTTCACAGTGCACTTCATTATCACCTCATTACTATCAGAACTTGATTTTTGTTTTTAATTACCCTTTTAAATGAGTGAGAATTTAGGAACGATATATTTTATTGAGGAGCATGAAGGGAAACTGTGCAGCATTTGAAGTATTTGTTTTCATTTCTGTTTCTTTGCTTGGTATTGCTTTCTAATATTTCTTTGTTTTGAATAGTTTTCTCGTTATAAATAGGTTATTTCATCTTCACCACTCTGTCAGAAAAAAATATGAGATACAACACTCTGCACCTGGGATATCAGAAAATCAGAATAAGTTTTTCAGAATGTTTATTAAATACGTTATTTGCTTTAGTCGCACCAAAAAACATACAAAGCATACTAAAAAATCTGAGTCTCACTGTCTGCAGAGGATGCACAGCCTGCCTTGTCTGTGGAGGTGATGGAATAAGGCTCAGAATATCTGGGTTGTCAAGTGACTAGACAATACCTGAGAGAGACCTTGAATGCCATGGCATGCATTTGTAATGGAGTTGATTCCAGCCTGGGGGTTTTGCCTCAAAACCATGATTATGTGTGAACAAGCCTATTTACTAGTATAATGGCGGGGAAAAAAGTATCTTTGGCTAATGCTGTCTGGTGTTAGTAAGCTGTCCAAATTTTCTGATTGACCAATTTATTATCATTCTTTTCTCTGGCACTAAATTAAAATCAGCAGAAGTTAGCTGATATGGAAAGAAACATGGACCTAATTTCCGTTGTCAAAGCAAATGATTATTCCGATCCAAGAAAAGCTGGTTCACTTGTCAGCACCTCTACAGCAGATGCCGCAGCACTTAAAATACACCTGCTTTTCTACTGCAAAATTGTGGTGTTCATTTGCCTTCTCCAGGTGGTCACAACTACTGTGGCATAAATAGTATCAACTACTTTTTATTTCAAATGCCTCATCTTAAGCTGACTGACACCACACCCACAGACACGGGAAACAAGCATGTGTTCTCTGCTGCTTCTAAAACATACCACTGGGAGATAAAGTGCTGTTAATATTCCAATAGTTTAAAGTTTAACTTCTTCCTTCTTGTGTGAGAAGAAAGCAGGTGGAGGGATTGCATGTATTTTCTGATTAGTATAGTTGGGGCTCAAGTAAGATCACCTAATACACATTTAACGTAAATCAGAACAAACCTATTGCTAATTCCCTTCAGATTCTCTTACTATGGCAACACAGCGAGATAAAGATGAAAAGAATTTCACTAACTTCTGCTGTTGTTCTGCAAGTCTGTAAGCACTTTGACAGATATTTGAAAACTTGATGCAAAAAAACAACCCCAGAAAGGGAGACTGTAAATATTACTGTTGATGAAAATAAAAGCAGGTTTAAGCCTCCTTTCCCTCTTCTGCCTGTCCCTTTTCACTCCTGCACTCCAGTTCATTAATATTTTGCTATTTAGCATGTTGGTTACAGTAACTAAGTGTTAATTTGTTCCTTGGCATGTTACACCGAGATGAACCTGGTTAATTAAAACAGGAAGCACCATCCCCGAAGCACCACGAGCGGTGCATTGGTGTTGATGCCTGGGGTTCAGTGTATAATGAGACTCCTAGCTGCAGGCAAAGGGAGACTGCATGCTTTCCCATCTCTGGCGTGGAACAGAATTAGCATTAACTCTGTAGCAGACCTCTGCTTATCAGCAACCTTGCTATTACTACACCAACCCTGATGTGCATAAGCAATATTTTCATCCACTTCCCAAGAGATTTATCTAGCTGTTGAAGTAGAAAATGAATATTTTACAGTTCACTTGTCTGATCAATTACCTACAAGCTGCTGCAGTATTTTATAGCCAGTGGGAGAGCTGTGTAGGTGATGATAGAGAAATCAGGAGGGAACCTGTTCGCCAACTACAAAAAAGGGACTAAAACTGTGAACGAGCCATCAGTAGCAGTCCTTTTGTTCATAAGGGTCTAGCCAGAAATTACAGTGTAACCAATTAAAGCACATAAATGATAATCAGCGGAATGTGAATTCCAGAGGTGAAGAAATATGATTGCTCGATTGGAGGATAATGAAGTTCAGAGTCGATTCAAAGCCAATGCCTTCTCAGTGAAACATCTCCCTCAGTACTTTATTTGCCATTTTTTGTCTTTTAGATAATTGGAAGAAACTCTTTCCTAAAGACACTTTGGAAATTAAATGAACTCAAAGTAAAATTTTGTACACTTTGTAGACAAGGCATTACTGATCATAACATTGAAAAGTTTCAACAACCCAAGTTCCCAGAGGTTTATTTTAACATAAAAAGTTTCTGTTGGTAATTCATTTTAAGAATGTTATACATGGCATCTTGAATAATTTAGTGAAATCTCTCTTAACTGATTGCATATGAATTATGTTTTCTGTCTAAAAAACTGTAAGGAACATTATTCTGTTATTACAGAACAAATAGTGACAAGTTCAAATTCTTACTTAAAAATGGTGAAAGCATAAAGAAGCAACCTGGAAGATTCACAAGGTAGTTTGTGTTTGCCTGTTTAAAATTCCTCCAGTTTGGCCCAAGAGCTTTAAACATATCTTCGTTCTTTAATTTACTGACAACACTGTGAGAGAGATAAGTTTGTATCCGTAACAAGAAAATCAAATCTGATTTGTTTAGTGATAACAACAAATATCACTTAGATTAAAATGAGTTTCAGGCCTCCAAATCTAAAGCAGAAATAAATCTGGGTTCAGTTAAAATTCAGATATAGCATTGAATGTCTGGCCTTCTTTACTTATTCTACAAAATTATCAGGAAGTAAACACTGTAAATATATGTTGCTGCCTGCTTGCAGAATATTGGCCTCATGTTACACACTTGATTAACTGCAGCTACTTTTAGGTTATACTGTGCTTTTGTGTTTTGAGGGAATATGTCTTTCCCATTGCAAGCTCTTCATAAAGCTCCTCCTTATTGTGCTCTTATCAGTGTTTATTAAATATGGAAAAACAGACTGAGGAATGAACTTGATTTTTCTATATAATGTCCTTTTAAAACTAACGTTTGAACTTCAATTATTCAAAATATAGAAAAAAAGAATAACTTTTTATATAAATAAAAATAATTTAATGTGTGAAGAAATAAATTTATTAATACATTTTCATTATTTTTTATTCTCAAAAAATTATTTACATTACTTCAATGACACAGATGTTATCCAAAGGGAAGATCAAAATAATCTTCTACTTCTATTGTATGTCCATTATTAAAATGCTGTGTATCCATTTTACCAAGTCTCCAAAGCCTCATGCTTCAAAGATTAATACTACTGTATTGGCCCAAGCATACATGATAATCCACAACAGCAGAAGTTTAAAACCTCTTTCAAAGACACGTTACCTCTATTTCTGAAGCAAAGCATCTGAGAAAGGACTGGATATACTCCATGTACCACCTATGTTTTCTAACAGAACAACTAACTCAATATTTTACTTGCATTAAGTAAAATATTTTAGTATATCTAATACCAGTAATGATCCAAGAGCAATTGTTTAAACAGTTGTTAAAAACTTGTCTTGGTACTCAATTTTAATACAGATGACTTGTATCCTCAATTGTATTGGTGGTATAACCATTAATCATCTAGATAGAGGCTTGCAATAATGAACAGAAATGCAGTTGCCTTGTTAACTTTATAGTGCTACTTAACAGATTTAACACTGAATTCTTACTCGAAAGCTCAGTTTTCTGGCTGTCTTTGTTGGCTGAGTGTGATGTTGTATAAATTAATTTCTCTATGGAATTTAGTCTACATAAGTCCCCACTCAGCTGCTAGGTGGGTACCAAAACTTAGTGGCATCATATATGGCTTTTCCAGACTGTCTGCTTCCCAGACCTGTTCAAGTCTAAGTTGTGAAAATTCATTGGGTTTCAGTCATATCTTGAAAACTCTCTTTCTCCTTTAAATATGTTTTCTTGGGCATGCTCTCAAAATGTTGAGTTTGGGCAGCTATACTTATGCCTCCTGCCCAAAGCTCCCCATCTTTATGGAAAAATCTGCCTGAAGAGCTTGAAAGAGTTAGTCATGATTACTGGAAAACGGCTGTCATCTGACATGACAGACAAGATTTTCGTAATGGCCATAGAGCCGAGTAGAGTCCATGTTGGTGTAACGCAACATTCCCAAAAGGCATGGTCCCAAACAACAGTGCGAGCAGAGTGAGGGAATGCATGTCCTACTTTCCAGGAGCGCAGGTCTGAGCTGTGGGCAGGAGGGACCATTGCTCCATCTTGATGCTTGGAGGAGACCATTAGCAGGTTGATAGCAGGAAGCCTCAATTTATGGTCCTTCTCACGAGGCTGGTTTTGCTTTTTCTGCAGTGAGATTTGAACATAAAATGCACAGAAAGTCCTGCAAGGAGCACAGGGAGCAAGGAGGACCAATTCTAGACAAACCAGACATCAAAATTGGGGTGGAGGGGTGGGAGTGGATTCTAGTCCCAAGTTTCATCTGTTATTGGTTTAACCATAGTGTTTTAGGAAGCTACCATACTAGCCAAAAACTAGTTAATGCTATCCTATTGGGTCAAAATAAAAGAAACCTCATATCATCTACATTTCAGAAAGAAACACGTTTTATACTTTTAGATGTAAATTTTACTTTCTGTGTAGATAATAAAGTGTTTCCAAGCTGGATTCCTTTGAAGTGTTAGCCATCTGGGAAAAAGCAAGATGAAAGGATGTACTGTTATGTGGGGTAATCAACATCACAGAGGTAGTCAGTGAAACAGGATAATAAAATAAAAAAAAAAAAAAAAAACACAAAACCAAAAAAACCAACAGAGAGAGAGAGAGAGACATGTCTTAGAACCAGACAACTATATTTCCTACCTGACAGGTAAACAAAAATAGGAGGGGAAATAGTGTCTTTCAAGATTGGATGAAGACTGAAAGCTACAACATTTACATAGGTTTTAAGAATCCTTTGTTATATTTATTTTAATGTTTTAGTCCAGTAAATATATTTTTTACTCTTGGAAATTTTCTGTTAAAGGTATAGCACATTATAGAACCTGACTGCTGTTATTGTGCTGCTAATGTAATATTGCTCGTTTATGTTAATTTTTTAGACTAGCAGTAGTCTAGACTAGCAATTAAACTACATCATGAAATAAGGTCATTGGACAGACAGACCGTACACTGCAAATTGAGTTGATTCTGTCATTTCCAGGATCCACTTGCCTGATTATTTTGTGTGTAATTTTCAAAAGCAGCTGCTTCTGGACTGCATATTATAAATGGAAACAATGGCAAAAGACCTGAACGTAGTGATTTCTCTCACTTCTGAGAGAATGTGGGGCTCAGGATTTAACAGAATATGGTTTTCCTAGCCATATTTAAATTTAACTAGCCATATTTCCTTTTCATACACACAGTGAAGGAAAAGTCTGTTTACCTCCTTTACCAGAAGTAAAAAACTTACCACACACAGATCTGTAAATTATTTAGGAAAAATGAAGTAAGCAACTGTACAAAGTTCTATGATCACATAAACGGCATAACTGAAGTGAATAAGCAATATTTATTCACTATTCCAATAAAGGAACAAGGGGCACACAGTGGAACTAGCAGCATTTTGAAAAGAACAAATATAAATACCTATTTCACATAGGTATGAAATTGAGGGACTTATCACTACAGGCTCTTTTGGAGGCCAAAGGTTTAACAACAAATTAGACAAAATCATGCAGGACAGGTGGTATCAATAGCTACTACAGACAATGACCTGGATGCAACTAATGACCCAGGAAATCCTTAAACTGCATGCAGATTGAAAAACATTCTGGGGAAAGGTTCTTTTCTCTACCCCTATTCTGCTTCTTTAGCATCCCCTATTGGCTGCCACTAGAGATGTGATTCTGAGAGAAAGGTTTTTGCTGTAACTCATTTCGTCAGTTCTTAAAAATAAGTGATATGTAGTGATAAAAACCCATTTCTCCTTTTGGGGTATTGCTAGAACTGCTGCTCCGAGCACACCTTTTTTAACACAGTTCCACACTTCTAGAAGCAGAGCCAGTTTTCAGAATTAATCTAACGTGTTCCTCTCCAGATCAAAAAATGCTTATAATTATTTGCTTGACCTATAAAACAGAAAATAGAAATAGTCTGCAGTTGTGATGCAATAAAAATGCATTTTCAGACAGTTTTTCTATTTGACTAAAGATATCAAACAGTAGTATTTTCCAGAGACACTTCAGCTATGGCCAAAGCACTCTTGTAGGAACTTTTTGGACTCCTCAGTTCCTGATATTCTCCACCTGCACCATCCTCAGGATTTCCAGGACTTTTATTTCTGCAGTAGAAAGTGTAGTAGTATGATAATAACAACTGTTATACATCCTGCATTAAAACAGAGACAGATAAGGTAGAACTATCTAGGGAACTGGTTGTGTCAGCAATTGCCATTGCTGTGTGCATTCACCATACAGTATCCATCCTGGTAAGTTCATACCAAAAAAGCCAGAATTTCTCTACCTGTCTCCAGTATCCAAAGAATCGTAAGAGGAGCAGTGCCAAGATTAGTCTTGTGTCCTGCCCACAGCAATACCAAATGCTTAAGAAATAAAAAATAAAACAAAATAAAATTAATGGGAGATGATTTATTGTAACTTCTGATAATTCATTATTTTACCTATACTGTAAAAAAAGAAAATAACTAAAAAATAAAATAAAATGTGGAAAAAAAAAAAGACAGCAAACCTTGTTTTCCTATGTCTTCATGAATTTATTGGATGGTAGTCACTTTGAGACATCCAGAACAAGTGGTGGCTCGACCTAGCAGAAAAGACTCAACTATGTGCAGATTTGGGTGACCACAGAGGATTCTATGAGCCTCTGAATCATAGAATCATAGAATCATCTGGTTGGAAGAGACCTTAAAGATCATCGAGTCCAACCGTTGCCCCTGCACTGCCAGGATCCCTACACCATGTCCCTCAGCACCAGATCCACACGGTTTTTAAACACTTCCAGGGATGGGGACTCCACCACCTCCCTAGGCAAACCGTTCCAATGCTTAATAACCCTCTCTGTAAAGAAATTTTTCCTGATATCCAACCTAAACCTCCCCTGGCGCAACTTGAGGCCATTCCCCCTCGTCCTGTCATTCTCAATATGGGAGAAGAGATTGACCCCCACCTCCCTACAACTTCCCTTCAGATAATTGTCCAGAGCAATAAGGTCCTCCCTGAGCCTCCTCT
>NW_010424832.1:0-3440 GCF_000710305.1 Buceros rhinoceros silvestris
CCTGCCAAGAACAGGAGTCCTGGAGGGGAAAGGACTATAACAGGCATTTGTTAAATAGCCATGATTTTTCTAATCACATTCATAATGAACATGAATGTTACTTCTCTAGAGACACCTGGACAGGACTCATTGAATACCAGGTTGGAAGGAACCTCAAGGATTATCTCATTCAACATTTGTCGGCAAAAGCATGGTTTAAATAAAATGGCCCAGCACTGTGTCCAGCATTGGGGAAATATTGGACTGACCTTCACACTCTGCTACTTGATACTCAAAAATAAAAATTGCAAAAAGTAGAATTTTCTTCACTCTCTTTTAAAAGTAATACAAACTACAAACTACATATGAAAATACATATATTTAGGAGAAACATGAGCCTGCAAATCTGAAAGCAACATATCTGGATACCAGAGAGAAGAGCTCAGCACTTCCCTTTCCCCTCATCAGGAAGCTGCAGGGAGCAATGAGGTCGTTCCCCAGCATCCTTCTCCTCAAACTAGAAAAGCTGAAAGTCCTCAGCCACTCCTTAAAAGAGATTCTTTCCAGCCCTTTCACCACCTTGGTTGCCCTTCCCTGGATCAGTTCAAGGACCTTCACGTCCTTCTTAAACTGTGGGGCCCAGAACTGCTCACAGATCTCCAGGCAAGGCTGCACCAATGCTGAGTCCAGCAGGATAATCACCTCTTTTGGCCAGCTGGTCATGCTGTATTTGATGCACCTCAGGATTAGGTTTGCCCTCCTGGCTGCCAGGGCACACACTGCTGTCTGCTGTCGAGCTGCTGTGGACCAGCACCCCCAGAGCCCTTTCAGCAGGGCTGTTCTGCCACTCCTCTCCCACTTCATACTTGTGCCCAGTGTTGCTCTGCCCTAGGTGCAGAATCTGTCATTTTGACTTGTTAAATTTCTCCCCATTAATCATTGCCCAGTGCTCCAGACTGTCTAGATCCCTCTCCAAGACATCTTGTTTCTCTCGAGAGTTAACAGCACTTCCCAGTGTGGTTCATTCATTCATTCATGCCTTGGCTTCGCGGACGAAGATTTGGGAAAGGCTTTACTCACGCTTACTGCAAGCGCACTGATCGCTGAAAAGGCCAATGCGGGCCTGGCCTCCAATTGGGAGATTTCGAGACGCACCATACAGGATGCTGCTGCCTCTTTTGAGAGCACGTGTAGAATCAGTCTCGAGGAGAAAAGACAACGCAGAAAGAACCGTGCCTCAACTATATCACCCAAGGAGACCTTCCGGTGTGCTCTTTGCAACTGGACTTGCCTATCCCAGTGTGGTATCATCATGAAAACTTGCTAACAGTACATTCAACTCCTGCATTCAGTTCGTTGATAAAGATATTGAATGGAAACAGCCCTAGAGTTGAACCCTGAGGAACATTGCTGGACACCAGTCACATGTGGCGCTGTTCGCTACAACCCTTTGAGCCTTGCCCTTGAGCCAGTTCTTCACCCAGTACACTGTAAACCTACTCATCTGACATTTGGAATTGACCCTAGCTGCCCAGATGTATTTTTGCAATCACCTTTCTATTTCATGTCCATTCAGGTAGAATATTTTAACCTGGCAGATGTTCTTTAGGCCAAGGACAAATCTTCATCCGCGAAGCCAAGCCATGATGATGGAGTGTTATCACACTGTCAAATGGCTCACTAAAGATATACAGTACCTGAACACATTTCTAAAGAAAGCTTTTAAATCTTAAAAAAATACATATAATTAAAAATACATTTTAGTATTTTTTGTGAATGATCCTGTAACATTTCAGCAATGAATTAAAATCCACTTAATCTACTCTTGTCCCCATCTAGAAAGTACCCAACTCAGAAAAATCCCCATCTAAAATATGTATCTAAGTTCTGTGCAAAAACCAATCAAATGTAGTGCTTTAGGAAAAAAGTTCACAGATCTTACCAACAGTCCACTAACAAATCTGAGCATGGAGAAAAACAACACAGAGACAAACCACTTAATTAATATTTAGCTTCAAAATACAAATGGCACATTTAATGTCCCTCACACAGCAAACAGGACACAAGTACTTCTTGGTTCCTCTTACATTTAACAGCAACAAGCCCCTCCAATCCAAACTGCTAAGTTATAATTCTCCATACTCACTCTAGCTGAACTCATTAGCTGTCCACACTGAGGCACCTCCTCTGAAGCAGTTACCTCGAGCTGCATCGCAGTGCTGCTGTCATGGTTTTTGCTTCTTTAATAATCGTGAAATCTCCCATCTTTTCACATGTGATTCATTGTGTTTTTCTGCTGATCTTTCTTTTCGCAAGCCAATCTCTAAAATTTCCCTTTATATTCTAAACAGGTTTCCTGTGGTTTCCCCACTTAGAGGAACACTGGTTTTTTACTTCCCTTCAAGGCAGGTCCAGATTCTTTTGGGTGTGGGGAGCTACTACTCTTAAGCACATTTCAAAGGCCATTATTTTACATTAGTGAGCTCCTCTTAGAACATCTTTCCTTTATTTGCTTTCAGAAGCTTTACTTGCCAGTGAAAACAACAGCTTCACAAAAGGTTGTTGACAGCATGTCACCACCACAGCATTCAGACCTATGGCTACACACTGCCTCTACAGGTGTCAGCATCAGAGGGAGAGAGACTTGTTTATAAAGCAGCTCAGTTCATAAAGAAGTATTACATCACTACGGCAAACAGATGCACTGATACTTCGATATTTATCAGAAAGTTATCTCAGTTGTACCATGCCAGTCATCCTATCATTTTGAAGAGCAGATACGTTCTCCACATATAACTTAGCCACAGAAAAAGATATTTGGAAGGAAGCATCTGCCCAATCATATCTAATACATACTGCCGTAAGTCCCCTAGAAACCCTTCATTAACTGAACGCACTTCACCTTTATTAAGTGGTCTGTCTCTGCTATTCATGCTGGAAAGCCACACTAGCACCTTGCTGTAAACATATACAAACCTTTTTACACATTACATGGGTTCTCATTTAGTACTCTGTGCTTTCTTTCATGGCTTCTATAAACACCCCTATAGAAGAGGTGAGCCTATCCCAACCTGTTTCATCTTTTAGGAATATCTCCTAACACTGTCAACCACGACAAGGTGCAATATCTGAAAAGAGCTCCAGACTGCTTCCCATGAGAGCACTCACTGCCAAATAACAATAATTCTAAAATTTTACTCCCTTTTCCCCTTGTCGCTTCACCCTGCTAGTCCACACTTATTTTGTGATTATCTAGAATATCCAGGTTTTTCTCCTGTCATTTACAGTTTACGATCTCCCCACCTATAGCAAAAAGCACATTTACTTTGTACCACATTTTATCCCAGTTGTTTCATTCTGTACCTCCCAATCTTCCTGCATGATACACAACTCCAAAGAGATGATACTCCCACTCTAGCACAGTGTCCTACGTTAGCCAAAACTTCCCATTTTGGAAGCTT
>NW_010424833.1:0-19645 GCF_000710305.1 Buceros rhinoceros silvestris
CTGTTCTCTCTGCCCTCCCGTGGCCACAGGCCGGCTGTGCAGTTCTGCAGCGACAGAAATGTCAGAGGCTTTCACTGCATGTCGATAATCCGAAACGCCCTGCTTTTGCTTTAGAGAACGAACAGAACACTCGGTATCTCCGAGCCGGTTTTTCTGTCTGCAATGTATTTATGCATTGTCTTTCATCTGAGTGCAGCGGCTGGCTATTTAGATTGTCAAATTAATTACAGAACATTTTCTTATTTTTACCCCATAACTCAGAATAGGAAGATGTGACTTACATGTTAGAAGAAACAGGTAAGGATCACTTCTTTTCTAGCCACTAAGGTAATTTTACTTCGAGGACCTGTGCCTCACTTTTGGCTTGTTCACACGAAAAATGTTGCATAATTGCACGTGGCAGCTTCTTCACGCCTTCAGTAATTCTTTACCTTGTCTATAAGTTGAATTGCACTCAGTTTCCATGTCATGCCAACTGATTAATAAATACATTGATTCCAGTGGAGTTACTTTATCCCAGACTGAGGCCAGGATCGGGCCAGTTTATATTTTACAAAGGTCCTATACAGATTAAGGGCTGCCACGTATCCTCGTACGAGTAGTGGTGTTAAATACAGGCTTACAGAGGGTTGTATTGTTTCAGCAAAGGCTGCTGCTTATCACATTTTCTGACAATCAAGTATGCAGAGACAGAATAGATATACACGCATGCACAGTGACATCTCTAATGACCCACAAGCCCTTCGTTGTATTTTCTTTCCCCTGTCCAGCTAAGGACAGCAGTGATAGAGTGGCTTTGGTGGGCACATGGCATCCAGCCAGGGCCAACTCACCACAAGCATCTCCAGATATTGTAAACCTTCTTTTTTTTTCAGCTGAAAAATTTAGTATAAAGCTCCTCAGAGACATAAGATGATCTAGTGTGTACTTTGAATCTCAGTGAGTAGTTAAGTATGGTGTCTTTGATGTGAGGGTGGCTTTAGAAACTAAAGGTCAAAACCCAAGCAGAGTTTTGAATTAGGATATGCCTAATAGTTGCCTCTGTTTTTTGAACCATTGTTCTGTATATGCACAAATGTGGTGTTTGCAAAGACAGGTGTTACAGCTTAATGTCCCTTACAATACATATGCTGCATTGTGCATGTCTGCGCATCTGTGCTGTGGTACGCAGCGTGTGAAGTTTAGCTCCTGTTTTTCATATTTAACCATTTCTTTCATTATGGCTGAGGTATCAAATATATGTGAGGAGAAAGGAGAATAAATGTTTTGCAAAAGGGTAGAATGTGAAGCTGTAGTTGAAAGGATTGAAAATATTTCTTATTTGGTTATTGGCTGCTTCTAGCTATATGTGTAAGATCAACCCCCTGGGTCCATCTGTAATCCAGAAATGTGGAGAGAAGTGAAAGAAGGAAGTTTCTGATACATGCTTTGCTTTCAAGTCTGTTTGTTGAGCCATAAACTGATTTCTTTTTTTTCTGCCTCTGCCTATAGTTTTCAATGTGTTGCAGAAGACAAAGTACCTGTATGTCATACTAAGAACAATAAACATGGTAGTTAAGTGTGGCAGAAGTCAACTGTTATGAGCATCAGAGGTGAGGTAGATATACTAAGTATAAAAGCTTCAAAACCACAGCAGGAGGCCTAAATATGGAAAATGGGGGAAAGAGCTAAGTGGTCAGCAAGTTCCAGAAGACAGGAACAGTAAAAGGCTCCTACCCACCTGCACCCTTACTGCTATTGACTAGGAAACCTTCAGCTGCAGCAAGTGACCTACGCTTGGTGAGGGACTTGGGATCAAAGTTATAAAGATATATAAAAAATTAGAAATAAAGATTCCTTTGTGAAGTTGTAGTTTTGTCTTAGCTTTGCATCTCCCAAGCTTGAATAACTGTAGAATCACAAAAAGTCTGGGTTGCAAGGGTCCTGTTGAGATCATCCGGTCCAACAGTCTGTTGAAAGCGGGCCCTTAAAAGGAGTAATTATCTGCTGAGGTGCTGCCGTGTGAGACAAAGCAGTACTTGGGTGCCTCTGCAAATCTGGGGTGAGGTAAAATGAGTTTTCCTGTGCGAGGTTTTTCTGACCTGTGTCACTACCTGACTCCGTTTTTAAGATATACAAACAATAGAAACAATCTTCTGATTTTCCTGTCAGTAGGTTGGAGGATGGTCATGAAGGGATGGAATGAACTTGAATAGCATTTAATATCTTCTGGTTTTAGAAAACCGTTGTAAATATCTTAAAATACAAGTACAGTGGTAGCCTACAAACATATCTGAGTATTCTGAAAGCCTATCTAGAATATTTCTGCCACTAGTTAACTCTTGGGCTTTTAAGTGGTTAATTTTCTCTCAGAGAAACCCATTTTTTGCTAGTTTTCACCAAAATTTTAATTAGATATGGTTCTGGGTAAGGCCACAGAACCAAACTTCTGGTTGATAACTAAATAGGATCCACATGCATGGGTATGGAAAGGAAAAAATGTGTTTTAGTCTGTCCATTGTTCTTGAGATAAAATACACATAAAGATATCTTGAGCCTCTTTTTCCCTTCCTAATACCACAGATTTTTCTCATCCATAATCTGCGCTGCAAAAGATCTGTGTGGTACTAGCTGAGGCCCTTCTGCACCTTATGTCATCAGGAGAGCAGCACAAGTGGGAGCTGGTTATCTGTGGGTGTCCATGCATCTGTGCTAGATGTGCTTTAGTGGGTGCCACTAATTAGAGCATTTCCAATTCCTGCTAACGGGTACTTTTCAAGAGGGACAATTTTTAAAATGTCTTGTTTAGGCTTTGGAAATTTCTAGTCATCTGTGATGACCAAGGCTAGCCCAGCAGTCATCTTTTGAGGAAAATGCAGAAGGCGGTTGCAAAAGAAGTTGAAGTGAATCTGAGACTGACAGAGTTGAAGTGCCAAATGCCCAAGACTTTGGCTCCTTCTGAGGGTAGAACAGCAGGGTCTCTTCACATTCCACTAAATCTGTCCAAATGATATATTGAAATCAACAGCACAATGATCCCTCAGATTTATAAATTTGTCAGCTGATTGTCAGCTGTCCTCTCTATAAGCTTAAGTCAGGATCTAAAATAAGCCTGGTGTTGGTTTTGCATGAAGGCTTCAATAACAGACATAAATATTATATGTACGGCAAGGAAGGCTGGGAGCTCCTGAACCCTACTAGAATTCATGCTGGTAAGCCTCAATAATCTGTCACTTGATTAACTTGAGTCTTTTCTTTGCTTTTTCCCGATTCATGAATAATATCTGTGTATGGATAATAAATAATCCGGTGAGTAATAGCTATAGCAATAGTATGTTGCCTGTTGTTCCCCTTCTCCTCCCATTGCACTATCCAGTGATTGTTTTCTTGGCTCGCAGGCTCTCAAGCCAAACAGAAATTTTGCACAGCATAGCATAATTCCTTCTTTATGTACTTTTCACCTAGCTCTTCCTCTGCTGAGGGAAAATAAATCAACAGCCATCTCCTTACCCATGCTGTGGAGCTTGCAATAAGAGGGCAACCTAATTGTCCTTGCTGCTGGGCCGATGTTTGGGCTTCTGCTTTTCTCCCACAGCAGCTGTCATTAATGCCAACTGAATGTGTACCCTTTCCCTGTGGTTAGGTGATATGAGCCTTTAAAAAGTAGCTTCTATTGCTGCTCAGGGATTCTCACAAATCTTGTTTGCTCTTTGTTCACAGGATGTGCAGTGATGTTTTCAGAACCATAACTCAAAGTTCAGGATGTTTCTTTCTGCTGTTCTTTTGACAGTAAATCACTTAAAGATCCCACATTTTTCCTGACTAAAGGAAGAATGACATCCTGTCCTGGTTGCAGGCAATGACAAGACTTCTGCTTCATAGGCTGGGTCTTGGATTTTCCCCCATGCAATTTGCTGACCAGTGGCCTTCAGCATGGGCTTGGCTGTAGTACCAAGGTGTTATTCTGCAAAACTAGTCTTTCACCAGCACTTGTTAGGTTAAGTGTTTCCTGAGATTCAGACAGAAGTCCCAAGATTGATTTGGGACTCTTCCAAAAGCTACAGTCTCATTGTTTACCATCTATCTATTGTCCCAATCTCTTTGATATCTTAAGTCTGAGTGAGTAGAGAGCCTAGATATTCTCAGGACTGTGATCTCGCTGCTTTGGATTGAGTTAGATTGACCAGCCACAGGTTGAATAGAGTTGTGTTTCAAGAAGTCTCATTAATTTTGTAGGGGAAACAGCAACTCTGGCTCTATCCCAACTAAGAATTTATCTGATAAAAATGATCGATTTGGTTATGGTTTTTTCCATGTTCCTCTAAAGATATGTGGGCTGTAAGGATATCTGCTTACTCGTTGTTCAGTGTAAAAGACAAGTAAAGAGACAGAAGAAGTGATAAATTAAACTCTCAGATACCCAAACCCCAAGGAAGAGGAGATAACAAGACAGTAACAAAGAGCAGAACTCTTACATCACTGATTGATGGGAACTTAAAGGAACCACTCAATGCCTTGAGGAGGTTCAGCCAGAGCTCTGTGACTGGCTATCGTGGATCTAACGTGAAAGAGCAAACTTAGAATGGGATATATGAGGGGGCCTTTAGGATCACATAAAACTTGTTAGAGGATGTTTTAAGAGATGTGGGAAAATGCTAAACTTATTTTGGGATGTTTAGGGGAAAGCGAGAGACAGTCAGAGGGAGGAATCAAGATAGATGTGGGAAGAGCGAGCATGGGAAAATGGAGAAGGAGGGTAAAAGAGATCAGCTGCATGCAGTTAAGCTGCTCTCAGCTGTGGGTTTTTTGTTGTTGGTGGGTTTTTGGTTTTTTTTTTTTTTTGTCCTGTGCCTGATCGTCACAATGTGTCTTATCTTCTTGTTAAACTCAGTGATTGGATGTTTTCCTGTGTGAGTGTGCTCTCTGTTTTGTGTGCATGTGTATGAGTGCATGACCTGCTAGCAAACTTCAGGCCAGTGCCTGATCGTCACAATGTGTCTTATCTTCTTGTTAAACTCAGTGATTGGATGTTTTCCTGTGTGAGTGTGCTCTCTGTTTTGTGTGCATGTGTATGAGTGCATGACCTGCTAGCAAACTTCAGGCCAGGCTAGCTGGTAAGTAGGATGAGTGGTCTGAGCACTGGAATGCTCAATGAATGAGCGGCCAGCAACTGGAAATAGGGACTGAGAGTTGAAGGGATCTGCAGGTCTGAGGGCTAGCAACTGAAGAGACAGATTGTCTGGATACCAGCTATTGAATAGCCTGAGCATCTAATGGCTGCTGATGAAGGGATCCATTTGTGTGTGTGTGTCATTGAAATATGAATTTAAAGCTGTACTAGCTGGTGAGCAGGAGAAGTGTGGGAGCCAGCTACCAGGGGCAGGTCAGGACAGTGGAGGCACCAAGAGTCTGAGAGCCAGCTGCTGGAGAGACTACAGGTCTGGAACAGCCACTGGGGGTACCTGTTTGCATGTGTTTGGGTGGGAGATCTGCTAGCAAGCTTTCAGTTTGATTAGCCTGTGAGTGAGAAGAGAATTGGTCTATTTGTATGTTTATGTCAGTCTTGTTGGTGTATGTGGTGATTGTAAAGGTGCTCTTGTCTGTTGGTAGTCAGCTGTGGCTGTATAGTGTGTGTATGTATTTTGGGGGATGCCTATCCCCACCATTGGTGAGACGAGGTGACAGGAATGCAGCATTTGAGGGCCAGAGGAAAGAATCCCTTAGATCCTGTAGTCTACCAGATATGCCTTCCCTGTAGCAGGTGTGAACCCAGCTTCTCTCAAAAGCTCACTGAAAACTCAGTTTTGGAGGAAGCCTAAATACACAATAGTCCGCTTGGAAAGCAATGGTTTTCCTAAGAAATATGAGGTGAAAATACGGGCTTATAATGGAGGAGCCCCTTCCACGTGTGTATATGGTAGCTGTAATGTCATTCACATTGACAGAGGAATCCGGACAACCACAGAGCAGGTTTTGTTGGACATAAGGGAAGGCATTATCTCAGATATAAACCCCAAGATAATTGCATTATGACTTTTGTGAGATGTGGGGGTCCAAGAAGCTAGGTTTTATTCGTAGCAAATTCTTGACAAGTCACCTTTCAGATTTATACCTAACATGACTCATAAACAACAGGAAAAGTGCTTTCTCTACATTTTACTCGATTTTCTTTAGCTGCATGTGACACAAAGGGTACTTACTGGTGGCTTTGATACCGCTTCTGTTTGGTATTTACACAGTACACTGATTTTTATTTGTACTATGCTTCTTTTAATTTTGCTTAAAATGCTTTCAATTATACAGCCATTGTTCTGAAATTAGGTTTTACAATCAACGGGACATAAGTTGCACAGAAGTAAACAGAATTTATACCACGCTGCCACTGAAGTAAACTACTACAACTGTCACTACAATTATCACTTGACTTATTCAACAACAGTTTGTACAGAATCAATACTTTATTCATAACATGAAGACAGCTTTGCATTTCAGTTCTCATGTGTTTCCTTTTCATGATCTTCAGTTCTGAAAAAACACATTGCAGCTTTTCCAAGTCTTTCAGATTCTGTCTTCACGATTTCATCCCAGTATTAATGTAACTTTTAGAATTCACATCCCTAAAAAATATCAGACAAATAAAACAAAATCAGGTGAGGCAGTGAGAAAGGAATGAAAGGAATCAAATTAAATAAGAAAGAATCTTGGCTTCTGGTATATCAGTTGTCTTTCCTGGCCTGAACTTCTACTTTATGGATGGGTCAGATGCAAGTCAGGGGTAGCCAACTGAAATGTGTTTCCAAGACAAATGGACAGTTCACGTAAAGAAGCAGATATGATGATAAAGAATGTTATTGAAGAGCTGGCTTAAATTATTCTTAGTAATGGGCAGGAAATATTTTTCCCATCCTGAAAAAAATTCTGAGATGGCATAAAATTTTTTTCATCTTAATTAGGAATAAAAAAATCAAATTCTCAAACAGTGTTTCAGTAAGACAGTGGGGGGGGGAAAAAATAGGTTTGGATGAGAAAACCTCCAGCATTTTCAAAATGCTGCAATTCAGCTTGGAATTTTGTCTTTTTTTTTTTTTTTTTTTTTTTTTTTTTTTTTTTTTTTTTTTTTTTTTTTTTTTTTTTTTTTTTTTTTTTTTTTTTTTTTTTAACTCTAATTTGGCTAAATTTAGACAATGAAAGGGTAATTTCTAGGTAATTTTGTTTGGTAATTTTATAGTGTTGAAATAGGGTATTTTAATGATTTCAAACCTTTTTTACCAAAGCTTTAAACTTTTTAAAATTAAACCTGATCTAAAAAAGTGTTGTCAAACCTCATCTTGTTATAGGAACATTTTTGGCTTTGGCTCTTTGGCATCTTCTCATTAGAAAAGATGTCATAAAAAGATTCTCTACTAGTTTTTCTAGTGAGACTTTTTTATTTGATGAACTGGCAAATTGGACTCATTGTAGTCCAATTGGACACATTGGAGTCCAATTTGCCAGTTCATCAAATAAAAAAATGTTTATTTCAATATGCGATTTCAAAGGTGATAGCCCTTGAGGAAGTCCGGTTGTATTTGATCATTTCTAACCTGTGATTTAATGAGCATTTTAATATACGGCTTGAACACATGCATAGTATCACCTGGGTCAGATTCCTGAACATCCTGAGGCAGACTGACAAATGTTTATTTCAATATGCGATTTCAAAGGTGATAGCCCTTGAGGAAGTCCGGTTGTATTTGATCATTTCTAACCTGTGATTTAATGAGCATTTTAATATACGGCTTGAACACATGCATAGTATCACCTGGGTCAGATTCCTGAACATCCTGAGGCAGACTGACAGACAGTGACTTCCCAAATCTCTGTGGCAAATTTAGAAGTGACTGACTGGAACTTTTAACAAGTGGAGATCTCCCAAGCCTCTGTGATACCTTTGAAGCATGCCTAGCTACGTTCTCTCCAAAAGCTCTCCCAAATCTCAGAGGCAAATTAGCAATTGGTTTAATGCTTCTTTCTTCTGGGTAATTTCTTCCAAACCTAAGAGGTAAATTAGCAACTGAATTTGGCATCTTGTTTACTGCAGGAGGATTCATTTTAAGGGTATTTTTTGATGCCCAGTCTTTCATTTCTTCCAAACTGATACTCCTCTGCTTTTCTTCCAAGATATTATCTTCAATCTAATGAAAAAGAATTAAAAAGAAAAAAAAAAAGGATACTGTCATTTTATAGGGCATTATTCCAGCTACCAATCACACAAAGTATTCATTTGCATATCTCCTTAGAAAGCTGCTGGGTAACACTTTTGTGTAAATGCTTTTTAGCTGCATTTGCTAAACTCCCCTTGTAATATGAGCTACTTCATATGGATTACTTCATATGCAGACATCGTCCTGATTACATTTTCAGTGCACTGACCACAGGAGTACGTTACCACAAGAGCACATTTCCATATCGGTATCCACAACTGTTCAAATGGTGTCGGTCAGAAATATTTCCGGGCATAGGCGTTGGTACCTGTGCCTTCAGTTAAGTGTGAATAGTAGTCATTGTGAGGTCCGCATTTGCTTATATCACCAACTGGAGTTGTCTGGAGGGGAAGGTGGCGACTGTATTTAGTGATTTTACACAAACTGAGCCTCTTGCTCATCTGTTCTGAATGATCCAGAGGATGAGCCAAGCTACCTGAAGGTGTAGCTTCTTCCTTCCTAAGCGCTGGGTGGATGCTTTTGACCCAATATCCTGCTAGGCTGGCAGCCAGGGAAATGAATGGAAAGTGCTTGGGTCAAGTCCTCATTGTACCTTCTCTGTTCTTGCAGCATAGAGGTTGCCCTGAGTTTTAAGTTGCTTTAGTCCTCCACTAGTGCACAACATGTGTTAGGAGCTCCTGGGCTCCTGATTTATTTGCACCCAGCACAAAATCTGCCTTCCGTGTCTCTGCTGGCATACAGTGAAGAACTGAGCTGAGTATATTACCTGTCTCATGATGTGAAGGACATCTCTTGCCTAAAAACTAGCTGTATCAACCTGATCCTTTCTTATATAGCCCTGTTCCTTCCCTGGGCATATTGAAAAATCACTTATTCATGTGACAAAAATAAGTTTCCAAGCATTAACATCAAGTATGTACAAATATGGTTTTTAATTTTAGTTAAAGACACAGATGCTGCTAATGCTAATTTCGGTTCCTCGTTCATATTTCATGACTTCCCCGGGAGCTTCTCCAGCTACTGGGAGAGAAGGGAAATGAAACATTGTTCATTGTTCATACTCCGTATTAAAACATTTTAAAAAACCTGTCCCTCTGATTGCACCTGCACACCCCTTGTAAAGTATATAAAATACAGTGAGCTGCAGACCAGAGGATTTCACTGGCATAATTAATGTTGTATTCTGGTTTGAAGGATCTTTATTACACCGATGATGATGAGTCAAAAAGAGAGGCTGGCTTTCATTTCCCAGGGAGTATTTGCAGGGCAGACAAGAAAAATAATGCCGATGAACTGTGCAAACTTCATTTGGCATCTATTGAGACATGATAAATGTGGAACCTTGCAAAGATTTTTTTTTTTTATAGTCAATTTCCAGAGTAGAATTTTAAGATCATTAACTATATTAGATTTAAAATGTTCTCTGTTTATCATTGTTCTTTGAGTATTACAAGCATGCCTTTATTAATTTTGGATTAATAATATATCTGTTATATTATGTGCATAAAATGCCTGACAGGAATCTTAATTGAGGACCCACTGTGTAAGTAAGAAACATTTCAGAAACAGTCTCAACTTACTTGCAAGGCTGTATTGCAAGAAAATTGAAATGTGAATTGATTTATACAGTATGTGTGTCCGAGCAAATGAATTTCCTGAAAATTCTTTCAATAAGCTTTTTCATACTGCTAGTGCTGTAATGCTGAATACTGTGCAGTGAGGTTAGGAGAGCCTTTGCCAAAAAATTCAAAGTGCTCAGCATCTGACCCACAGATCCCCCATATAAAGACATAGTAATACAGTCCTTACCTCGTAATATTTATTATCATCATCTTCTCTGCTCTGCAGACTGGACTTCACTGGTTCATCCAGGCACATACTATTTGATGTTAGAAAGACCACTGTAGCTAAAGCAAACAGAATAAACTTCTTGATTGAAATCACTTTCATTTTTCTCAAATTAAGCCTACTTAAAGAGCTAAGAATCTGCACAGAAAAGAAAACTGCCATCATTTTATATGATCACAAAACAAAAAGATTTTGTTACCTATGACATCAATCTCAAGAGCTTCAATTCTTAATATTAATTACGAAGTCATTTGAATATATTTGAAGAATGTCAGTAATTTCTTTTGTGAACCTTTTAACCAACATAACTTCTTATTAGGGACACGCTGACTTTACAAATATTTTCTTCTGGTGAAATATGTCTTAATTAGCTAAATCTGAGAGCCTTAACAATAGGGACTTACAGCAGCCTCAATGTTCCATCACCATTAGACAAAACCACCTTGTTTCTTTCTTTTGTATCAGTGTCCTCAGAAGGATGATGAAAGGAAGCTTCCTCCGCGTATGTATTTTTCTGCTTGAATGATCTTTCTGGATCATATAATTCTTGTTTATAGTAATGTACAACTGGGGACATTTGGCCCATTGAAATCAAGTGCTGTCTATCAAAGTTGCTGATCAGGTCATAAGAGATGTCATGCATCAATGAGATCTATTGACGTACATAGTGTCTGTGCTCTAAATTTAACATATTAATTTGCATTCAGACTGAATAAGGAGCATGCTTTTGAAACCCTGCCCATCAGGTAAGTTTTTAGAAATTTCAAAGGTTATGTTCCATCTATACTCTTAAGGCCAAATTTCTAAGAGCAGCTTTTAAAAAAGCATCTCACATCTTTGCTCCATAAGGTGAAAGCGTTGGACTGCCTGTGTGTGTCTGTCCCAGAAGGAGATTCAGGTTGCACAATAAACATGTTCTTAAAGTGCACACTGAATTGGATCCTAGATGGGCTGGTGAGCCAGGCTCCATAAAAGAAGCATATTGTGTTGTTTTCCATTCGTTATTCTTAAGTTCCTGAAATGATTGCCTAAATCTCATCTGTTAATACTCTAAAATCATCCACCTAAGTAGAAATTCTGATTGATCATGATAAATACTCACACTGGAAAACTGGACTCTGGACATGTTATCTTGCAATTCAGCACTGAGGTTATAAAATGTCCTTTCCATCACAGCATTGGCAAAGTTGCCCTGGGTGTGGCTGGCGTCACAGCAGTCTCCCTAGAGAACATGATTTATACTACAAGCAGCATGGATAATATGAGTCTTTGAGCCATGGGGGATGAGTTCAGGGATCAGAAGTAATCCCATCCCTGAGATAACGACTGCTACACTTTTGGTAACCAAAGGATTGGTTTGCCATGCTAGCCTATCCTCTAGTGGAGAACCCAGACTAAGGGTGACCTGGGAGCCAGATATAGAGATAACATCTGGAGGCACAGCTATGAGGGGAGAGCTGGGTAGGGTTGGGAGGGCAGTGTCTACCCAGGCTACTGGTACCTGAAGTGAACTTGCCTGGCAAGGTGTGTGTGGGGAAGTGCTTCCCTTCCCAGGGGAAAGGAAAATCCCATTGACAGAACTGGAAGTGAAAAAGGGAACAGTTCCTTTCAGGTGAACTTTCCCAGGTGGAGAGGGTGTGAAAGATTCTGCTCATTTTTTACGTGACAGGAGACCATTAAATTATTAATATGAGAATGGTATTAGTAGCTAATTAGGAGTTGCTATGAGAAAAGAATGCATTTTGATTAGTCACTGGCTTTTGTGTGCTGCTTTCTGTTGTTGTTGTACACACTATTTGCATTCATTTCCTCTTTGATTCTTTGCTGTGTGTAATCCTTCTGCCCTGAATGACAGCAGAAGAAGTTGGGTTCAGAGACCTGATACTTCCTTCAGAAAATTGCTGGGAAAAGTGACATATGATGGGAATAAGCACAGTTCTGCCTAGTCTCAAGGAGCAATGCTTCACCTTTGCAATCTCTGAGGCTGTTCTACAGTATGTTGTTTTAGAGTGGGATATGGTAGATGGAGAGGGAAAAGATATGGGACCAATAATGATTCATGAAGAGTGATTGTATGTGCATGCATAAACCAATGTATGTAGAAAGTAAGAAAGCATCATCTGTCCTCAGAGTGCCTTGGTATTAGCCCTTCTCTCAGAGTAGGTGACTTAAATATTTTTGGCAGGGACATGGTGTTTTGGGGATACCAAAATTTTAGTATTTGCAAATCTGGGCCAATTTCTTTGGAAAACAGAGGAAATAAAATGAGGATGATAATGGAGAAGACTTCTAAAAGAAGCCCATGTCCTTCCTCTTAATGCTCTGGTAGCTCAGGGACAGCAATAGTCTTTTTCTACCAAGGACTGAGTGTGGGTTCCTGAGCCTCTGAAGCCTCATGTCAGGGGGCTTCCATCTGTAGGAACAGATGGATTTTTCCAAGTTCCTTTTCTTTATGGTAACAATAAAGACAATAATGTATGCAATTCATGCGCTAATACCTATCTAACATGTGGTCGTTTACATGGGGCTTTCCTTTTACCTAGCTTCTGGTTTATGAACTTCTCTTGATCAATGGTCTTTCAATTAACAATATGAAGATATTTGCTTTCTAAATTAAATGGAATCGGCAAGATCCAAACCCTCTTCCGCATCATTTGGCAAAAATACAAAATCTGTTTTCCCTGAATGGAACAGGAAAATGTATTGCTGTTGTCTAAGCTGCATCATTCATGTCATTCTTGACATTCAGTTTGTCTCCTAAGTATGTTGAGTTTCTAATCAACATAAAGTGAAGTTTTCAGGTGTTTTGCATGCCAAGTAGTCAGGGAGTTGCATGTCCTGTGCTTACTTATGGATTAATTTGCCTTTGATGGCTCTACAACAGGAACTCTTTGGAGATTTCAAGTGAAGCAGTTATAATGATTGTTCATTATTATCATTCCTGAGGAAGAACTTGTCAGACCCTAGCTCTCAAGTACCAAACTGAATAATGTGAGCACTCTTTATCAATATGACCGCCAATTCTGCTGTGTTTAGACAGACCATCTTCAGTAGCAGCATTAGCTGGCCCAGATGACTTCAAACTGAAGCAGCTGAGGCATCCTGTCATGATCTATTCAAATTGTTTATCTGCAGAGGGAAGACGCGTTTCTTGGTGGCAACAAACAGCATTGGAGAAGAGAGCTGTCTATTCCTGAATTACTCAGTTTGATTCGCAAAGGGTCTGCTTAAGGGATATGGAAGGGTGCAGGCTCTGAGTGCTGTCAAAAACAACTTATTTTGAGCACTCCTATTTACATGTGAAACAAGGCTCACAGGCAGGGCCCATTTTAAGAGCTTTCCTACACGTGCATGCCACAAACTAGGATAAAGTAGTGCTTGCTTCTTTTTTTCTCTTAATTTAGTTTAGGTAGTCACAGGAAAGAGCATTTATTTTGGATAGTGGTACAACAGTAAGGTGGATCTGATCTGTGATAATCTGATCAGGTGAATCTGCAGTGACTTGATGTATATCTCCTTTAAAAATTTTACATTAAAATGTAATTAGCAGTAATGGCAAGAGTAGCTCAATTTCATAAGCAGCTCAATGCACAGTAAGTTATTGGATTCTAGTGAAAGAACAAGTTTTAATATTGCTCTTTCTTTATATAAGAATATACTGATAAATCCTTATCTATTATTAACAACATATTGTGTGAAAATTACGTTATGTGACTCATGCCACCAATAAGCATCTGAGCATTTCCATAATGATTAATCATTCATAATATATTCATTTTGCCATTATGTATTATATGTCGTGTTCTGTGGTTCGTTTTGAAGTAAGAAGATTTAAAAATGCATAGTTTTTTTCATTGGCAATCAGTTCTGTCACTTTTTACCCATTCCTGTGGCATGCAGTGGGTTCTGCTGCCTTTGGTGTGTTGTGCTTTGGTTCCAGTGCACAATCCAAGGTGTATTCGCCTGGAACATACCATGGCCCTAAGCGGACAGTCACACCTCCACTGCACTCAGTATCCTGACGTTGCCTGTGGGTGTGGGCCTGGTGTCATTCGCGTATTGACAGTAAATATTTCAGTGATGAGGGGAACCAGTGAAGCTTGGTTTCCCATGGCTTTGTGATTTAAGAGTAAATGACAATGTGTATTCTCCAAGGTCTGGTAAGGATTAACCTTACTGTAGGACCCCTGTATGAGCAGCGTGTCTATCCACTCTTGCCATGCCAGTTATCATGAAGTGGGATTTCAGAGAGACTTCTCCCAGCCAAATTCAACTGAACTTGGCTTCTAGACTTGAAAGTTATCAAGGGTGACTGACAGGCACATACTTATGTACAGAGAAACAGATTTGCCTCATTTCATTAGGAAACCGATACTAAATCAGGGATGACTCTGAAATACCACAGGTGTAAAGCCTCAACATCTGTACAATTACTGTGGGCACAGTGATAATTTCTATCATTATTAATGAGGCATTAGCTCAGCTTTTGGGATTTTGCAGAAGAATAGGAGAACTTACTCTACCATGAAAGCTCTCTTCTTTGTGTACTATAGCTTGATAAGGAAAAACAATCTTTAAGAAAAAGCTCCGTCTGACTTGCAGAATCAGACCGTAGGTTTTAAACCAGATTCTCACCTAGATGTAGCTCTGAGTTCTCCTGTTGGCTGGGTTGCAGTGAAGAAAGGACAAATGAATACAAATAACCTCATTTTAAGTTTAACAGACTATGAATCGGTCTCCGATGTTAGAAGGTGTTTTCCACCTTGATTAGTTGTATTCAGGATATGAATGCGTAACTCAACATTTTAATAGTTTTTTTGGAGAGTTCGGTTCTTTTTCCCCTTGTGCTTTTGGAGCAGCAGAACAGCATGAGAGAAAACAATGAGAGGCTTGAGTTATTATGGTAACAAGCCGAAAATGACTTTATCTTCTTGGTAAATAAGGTGTGAACAATAATTCCGGGTTAGGCAGGTTCTTAAATTATATATTCATGTCAGTAATAAAATAAACATGTTTTCAATAACATTTGGGATATAAATACATTCTTCTTTTTTACTAAACTAATCTTCAGAGTATAATACTGTACTAACCAATCTACTACAGTGTGTAGCAGCTCTAGCCTATTCTTGTCTATTAAAAATTAAACCCTTTTACCATACATTATTAAAAGTGCTTTGGTTGGCTGCAAATCAAGAAAGACTTCATAATATCTTAGAAGAACAAGAAATCTGATTAAATCTAGGGTCCACAGACAGCAATGGAAAGTGCATGAGAAAAAATATAGTATTAAATTATGTCTTAAAAACTCCTTCAGGACTTTTAAGAAATCATCATCAGCTTTTATTCAGGTTAACTATTAACCAAGGGACTCTTAATAGGTTCATTATTCCATGTTCCCCCTTCCCTTTTTCAGTTCGGAACCTATGTTAGTTATAGATACAGTTACCTTCATTCCTCGTTCTCCCGTTTTTCAGAATGATTTTTTTCTAGAAATATTGTGCTTTTTTAATAGTTCCCCTATGCCTTGTATATAAACACTGAGGAGTGTGAGGATTACAGTTTATTAGCTCAATTCTGGGTTTGGAGGTTTCGCTTTAGGAAATAATGTAAACAATTTAGGAGACAAAAATATTAAAGGAAAACGCTTATGTTTCCTGTAGGGAGAAAGAGGCTGCAAACATTTTACTGACAAAGCTGGAGAAGCAGGTCCAGCTTATTTGAAATTAAGCTTCTCTCTCTCTCTCTCTCTCTCCCTCCCTCCCTCTCTCTTTTTCCTTCATGCAGCTTTTTAAGGGGAAAAGGGAGAGAAAAATCAGTTCTTCTCATCCTTGGTATTTTACGACAGTGATGTTAGACAGTATCCTGGAATGGGAAGTAGCATTTCCCTGGGAAGTACTAGCTTTGCATGTGTTGAAGGAGCTGACTGTGCCATCACTTAACTTTGAGCCGAGTGCTCTCCTCGAGGCCTGTAACATCTCTTTAGGTTGTGGAAAACTGACAGGAAATGTGAAGCAGCGCAGGCTGGGGCCATGGACCATGACTGGAAGTTATTTTGATACTTGCATAGAAATAATAATTCACAATCCTAGCTCAAAAGGTCCCCATCCCACCACTATGAGCATGGGGAGAGGTGGGATGGACTTCTGCCTCATATCAGGCATGCATCTCCCTGCATCATGGTTGAGGCTGTCTACCAAACCAGTCCGCCAAGAAGAGCCTGCCACTCCTGCCAGCACTGGAGGTCTGCTAGCTCCTGCTAGCTCCCGTTGCTGTCGACCAAATAAGCTGGAGCCAGAAAATGGCTTGACAGACTTCTCTGCTGTCATCTCACCTGGGAAAGAAATGAGGACCTGCCAGGAGCCAGGAAGTTGTTGAGCAAGCCTCCTGCCAGAGCCATCTACCAGGGAGAGGGTCAAGGGCTTCTCAGCTGGTTGAAGTAGGGCTTGGGAAGGGAGGTACCAACTTGACTGAAAAGCAAGATTTACAATACAGACAGTTGTCTGATGATTGTAGATTTTATGCCACTTTCTATGAAATGTGGTATTGGATATTGCTTGAGATAGCATGGCAGTCTAGCTGTTCTCTCAAATTTTAAACATTGTCTGTGCATCCCTGTTCATTTGAAAATATATAGGACTGATTCTTGTGAAGATCTGATCCCTATGGTGTCACCATGAGATCAGGAGGTTTCTAATGCAAAGGCTGGTAGTGGTAAGGTGCAAGTGAGTACTGGAGCCCATGCACTGGCTGCTCTATAGCTCCTCTGTGATATCTCAGGGCAGTTGAATGGGAAAGCCCATGAAAAAGTAAAAAAGAAAAACCCTGATAGGACAAATTCATCACCTGAATACAGGATGATACATGCCATTTTCAGCTGAAAGGATCTAGAGGGGAATTAGACAGGATTGCTCAAGTTTAAGTGCTGTGCAGATTTGGGGCCCACATATATATATTATATATATAACATATAAAAAACAGCTGTGTGCAACCTCACTTGGATTTGAAAGAAAACATTTCAAAACTGTTGCACAGTCTGTCCCTAACTTACGGGTAAAGAATATTTACTGATCCTGCTAGGAGTTACCAGTAGTGCCCAACATTCCTGGGATGGGCTGGCAATTGCCTGGAATTTTAAATTCTTGATGTATTGGCTTGGGCATCAAATAAAAATGTCCTGGAGGAAGTTTTAATAGGACACTGTTCCCAAAAATCCTTCTCAGATGCCAGGCCAGTTCAGTTTCTACCCAGTTCCCTGAACCTTGCACAGATTTCCTTAGAGACAAAATCAAGGAGTTTTAGTCCCGATAGCAAATGAGCTTTGGTGGAAGTTGCTGCATTGTAAGAGAAGTGCTAGGAGCAATGAGAGCTGTGTGCAGTGCCTGCAAAGGAAGAGAGGAAGAGGCAGAAAAAGCAGGAGAACCTGGACAGTCTGTGCAGGGCATCGATCCAAAGCTCAGTTCCCTGCTCTGTAAAGTGCAAGAACTAAGTAAATTTTGAGTTATAGGGCTATAACTCTATCACTGGATTGTGGTGACTGGATAAGGCCACTTGAGCTTTGCTCTTATGGTTTATGATATTGCCACAGTCCCCTGGTGGATTTACAGCCCTGTAATTTTTTACAGTAGTAAGCTGTTTATTTTTCTATTTACACCAGTATACCACTGGAGATATTGATAACAGTCGCCTCGTTCTACCATATAGTTCCCTATACTCTTGCATTTGTTTTTGTAGAAAAAATTTAAATCATTCTTTAGGAGCAGGCTGACAGAGACTGTGGGGAAAGGGAGGAAGCTCCTTTTCTGCCTCTCTTTGTCTCTTTAAAGACTATTTAATTTAGGAACTATTTGTCCAGACGCAGGAGGTCATAATGACTACCAATTTCCCATCCCTGTACAACAAACAGCTGAATAACTCCCACTTTCATGTATTATCTTTTCTCATTCTTGTCCCCCGATGTATATTAAATTCTCAGTTAAAGTTTGCCTCACCAGCCCCTTGCACAGGATGTCACCATAATAGAAGGCTGAGGTGAGGTCAGCATGGTGCATCAGAGGCAGATGCCAGGCCTGAGGCAGGTCTTGGGCTTGATCCCACCCTAATGCTGTGCTGTGGATTTTGGTTCAGAACAGATGGACTTAACCGTTAATTTGATTAGTTGTGAGTGTGGCAGGGAGGTAATGGTCACAGCAAAGGGATAAGCACAGTAGATGTCGTGCTGGGTTGCTGTAGCATCACAGCTGTATTCTGCTCCGCAGGTAACTGTGCCAATTACTTAGTGCAAATAAATAAATCTAAGCGTCCAACGGTCAGCTCAGTGGGACAGTCTACCCATAGTACCCCCAGCACTGAGAGCGGAGGCATCACAGACTTGGCGGCAGCGCTGGGTTGCTGCTTAGGACAGTTAAAAGCATTTGAATAGAGAGGTAGGGGATGCCTAGAAGCTTTTGATTTTGTGGAATTAACTGACCTTGGCATTTAGAAAAACTCAGTGTCTCTGCTAATATCTTTCAGTACAACTTTCAGTGATTTTACTAGAGATCAAAAAGTATGTCTGTAGCCAAGAGGAACCAAACATCTGTCTCCACATGCAGACTAAGGGGTGTGTAATAGACATGTCTGCAGGACTGCAATTTTAGATGAACACAAAGTATTGGAAAGGAATTTTATTATGAATGCCAAATTATCTGCAATTCTAAACCAGAAAATTGCCACTACAGAGTCATAGGATCAGTCAAATGTTGGGATTTCTTTTTTGTTTCTTTTTGTCATAAACAACAAGGTGCTGTATGTGATGCATGATAGTCATTCTGTCTTATTCTTCAGTCTGGGATGTGAAGAAATATTCTTAAAAAAAATCTATTTTGATATCGGCTTTGCCAAGACTCTTAAGATAGGACATTTGTTTAGGAAAAAAGCCTGATCATCCCCTTCCTTGACCCTAAATCCACAGAGTTAGATTATAAGTTGGTGTTTTCAGGGTGTATTTTTATTTAAACTATACCTAAAACTCTAAGATGCCTAAACATTAACAAATGGTTTTTAGCTAGTGCACTCCTAAGCACTGGTCAATGCAATACATACTGCAATTTCACGTGAAGCATTTTTTGCCAGGTTTTTGTGCACCCTGTCCTAGGTTAAGCCATGTTAGTGCCTAAAATAGCTCAGCATTTTCACTTATGTGCATTCATAATTCATTATTAGTAGGATATAAATGAGGGTATTACACAGGTTGGTTATCATTCTTCCTTTGGCCACTCAATGCTGTAGGCAAATGAAAACAAACAGGAAAGTAGTTCCGAAGGATTTATTCAGCAGTCTCTCAATTTAACCACATGGGGGCACGAGATATTTATTTAAGAAAGGTTTTTAGGCACATGATTGGGAAATATATGAGGATAGGAAGCCTTACTGATAAACTGCGATCAGAATTGTCACTCTTTTAGCTCTTTGCGTGCAATCAAAAATACTCTAGCAAACAATTATTGCAAGTGACGTTAACCTAAAAGGTAGGAGTAATAGAGTGTGGATGGGAAAGAATATCAAAACAGATTTGAAATATCCCTATTAATTAACCTGGCTTTTATTTATATATATATATATATTTAAGATGCTAT
>NW_010424834.1:0-1323 GCF_000710305.1 Buceros rhinoceros silvestris
ACTCCATAAGAGAGTCTGGTGCAATAAACACTTGAAGGAAAGTACAAAGATCAGTGTCTACAGAGCCCTTGTACTGTCTGCTCTTCTATACGGGTCTGAATCATGGGTCATCTACCGCCACCACCTGCGACTCCTCAAGCGCTTCCATCAGCGCTGCCTCCGGACAATCCTAAACATCCACTGGACTGACCACGTGACTAACGTTGCTGTCCTTGAACAGGCAGAGGTCACCAGCATTGAGGCCATGTTGCTGAAAACGCAGCTGCGCTGGGCAGGGCACGTCTCCAGGATGGCGGATCACCGCCTCCCTACGATTTTGTTCTATGGTGAACTCGCCACTGGCTGCCGCAAGAGAAGAGACCAAAAGAGGAGATATAAGACATCCCTGAAACACCACCTCAGCCTTGGCCATATTGACCACCATCAGTGGTCCACCCTGGCCTCCAGTCGGGAGCTTTGGGGACACACCATACATAACGCTGCTGCCTCCTTTGAGAGCACACGTAGAATCAGTCTCGAGGAGAAAAGACAGCGCAGAAAGAACCGTGCCTCGACTATACCACCCAAGGAGACCTTCCGGTGTGCTCTTTGCAACCAGTCTTGCCTATCCCGCATTGGCCTTTTCAGCCATCAGCGCGCTTGCAGTAAGCTTGGGTAAAGCCCTTCCCAAATCTTCATTCGCGAAGCCAAGCCATGATGATGATGATGATTGATTCAAATGCAAAGTTAATTCATTGCCCCTGTCTAGTTTCTACTGGGCAAAGTTCCAGAATCAGAAAGGCAAGCCCTTAAATTGCATCAGCTCTTTTCTTAATCAGATGTCTGAGCTGTAATGCCAGAAGGCATACAGTTTAATAAGTACCCTCCAGATCTTCCATCATTTTGGCTTTTTTGTGGGTCACTGAAAGGAACACCTGATTTGGTGCTGTTCTGAACAGTGACCTGTAATCTGTAAAATGCAGTCGGTTAAAAAAGAAATCAGGTGCTTGGCAATGCCTATTTAGCAGTCTCCTATACTGAGCGATAAGGCAGTTGCTATGCTTAAATTCAGATTAAGAGTCATGTACTGGTGCGAAAAGTATGGAAATTGAATAGAAAGATGATCTGGTGGCTCAGAGAACAGTCTGGAAGTTAAAAAAAAAATAAAGTGGGGATTTGCCATAGATTATCAATATGACCTGATACTTGATATGTGATGAGTTTGGGCCAAATTACCTTCAGTAATGAAGCCCTACTTACTCATTACTATATTCTAAAATTATGTTGCTGCACGAATGTCAGATCTCTCGTATCAGAACAAAATTTTTCATTTTACACAGGAAT
>NW_010424834.1:1424-7147 GCF_000710305.1 Buceros rhinoceros silvestris
GGAATGCCAGCATAGGAGCTCTTATCTTTCCCTGTGTCAGAGAAGATTGGGCTAACTCCCTTTGAAATTTAATGGTTTCACTCACCTGGGTCATTTGGGGGAAGGCATTATTGCACAGATTTACTGGCAGAAAGGACTTTTTGGTGTGAGCTGAGAAGTCAGAATGTTTTTAGTGAAAAAAAAAAAGTTAAAATTACTTCAAGAACCCCAATCCTATTATACAGAAAAACAAGAAGTGAAAATAATGAGGAAATACAACAGATCTTTTTCAGCATCTGTTTAATTGGACTTGGGATTGCATTCAATGAAATTATCACTTTTAATTTTATGAATACTACTGTACAGGAGTCTGCATATCTCAATTGCACAGTTCTCTACCTTAACATATTTATATTTCTTTTATATTTCACCCTAATACCTGTGCCTTATGCTTATGTGAATGTGATTAAAACGTCTCTGTAATTGTTTTTACTATGTATTTCTGATTAGTACTTAAAATTCATTTCTTCTTAATATATTTTGTTGTTGTTGTTGTTCAGCAGTTACGGCATATACAGCACCATGCAGGAAAAAATTGGCAATAAAGGAGACCAAGTACATTCCTACTACCAGATCTACCTTAGCAATGATCTAGAGGGCTTTTTCTAAAAAGCTGCATGCACAAACTGATTTTAATTACAAAATATTCAGCATGTGTCAGTGGGCATCAGAAAAGCTGTATTAACTGAGCAGTGGAAATTCTTAGTTTGACGCCAATGTGAAAGCCATTGATGGACGAGGCATAAAAGAGGAGGAAGAAAGAAACCAAAGGCAACCACAGTGGGACTGTGACTGGAAGGCAAGAAGAACACCCATTTCAGGCTTAGTTCAGACCTGCCTTAGGTAGGTAAAGATGAATGTGAATTTTCAATTATACTTAATCTTCGTTAAAGTAACTATCTCTCGTAATGAAGTATTTGCTAGGTGGTGGATGTGCAACAGACTATGAAACTCTAAGCTGAATAACATCAGTTCCATTTCTTTCAGTTTGGCTTCTCCGTCCATTAATAAACAAGGCATAGAAAATATACTTTTTTGAGTAATGTGATGTGCTTATAGCTCTTTTAAGATTGATATAACCTGAAATAATGATCACAGACATTGTTTTGGGTCCCTCATCTGTTATTTTGATCCAAGCAGACTACTTCAACCTTTCTTTCTGTATCTTATTTTAGTTAGTTATTTTTTCCCCCAGATGTCAAGTAAGCCACATTCCAGATATATTTCACATCTAAATGAGCGGACTAATAGAATGGGAAGGTGTATTTTATCCAGACACCCTGAACTATTATTCATAAGAATATGAATTAAGCTTTGACATGCCTTTTTTTTTTTCTTTTTTTTAAAATGTGTATGAAAATTGCTGATTTACTCCCATGCTGTTACAATGAAAAGAAGCAGACCGGTTCTAAGTGGCAAGGTACTGTAGTGAGAAGCAGTTAACGGAGTTATATGTCCCCTTCAGTCAGGACAATTTTCTGTTAGCTGTACAAACTCATAGAGACAGGGCAACAAAAACCTGGGCTGGTGAGCACCTCAGCCGGGAGTAGCGGAAAATAAACACTCTCTTAATAAAGAAATGGAAATCTGGATGGAGTAGGTGCATCGAGAGACAGTATAATGCCTGATTAATGTGTGACTGGCAGAGTGACTGCGACTGAAATTTGAAGGTTTTTTTATGTATTGGGCCAATGATTTCCTCTGTGGAGATTCCCAAGTCACGTAGTCCCATAGTCTCAAAACTATTCAGATTTTACTCTAGTTACTGGGAACTTGTCCTGTTGCCTTTGATAGTGCAGGTACTGGACCTTCTTTCAATACTGTTTACTCTCTCTCTCTTCTCCCTCCTGAATGAAGGAGAAGTTGAGAACAATCAGGAAGATTTTAAAGCCTCGAAACCAAAACAACCTTCCTGCACCCTTCATATCCCACTGACAGCATCTTGTGATACTTCTCATGCTGTGAAAAAGGTCTGCAGTCTCAGATCAATTTCTTCACAATTTTAAAAGCCTTGAACATATCTTTTTTTTTTTTGCCTTTTATTACCAGAAATACTGAAAATGATCTAACTACTGTGCAACAAGACAGAAAAAAAGATTCTCCTAGCAAATGACATAGGAACTAATGAGAAATGTCCATTATGTTTACGTTTATGTTTTTTTTTTTCATTTGTCTGTTTCTCAATCTGTTCATCTGCATATAGTACAAATTCAGTGGAAACAACAGCACTGGGCAGAAGTGTGATGTTAAAATGCAAGTGTACGACGGATAATTACACTGCCTGTAATGGAGTCTGTGTGATTTCTTTCTTGAAAAGGTAAGGAAGAAGGACAGGCTTGTGTAAGGTCGTATTTTTGCCTACTGATGCAGAGGTATTTCAACACTAAAATAAAAGAACAAAACAATTCCCTTCTCTAACAACCTCTGCCTTCTCTACCTGAGTGCTAGAAAGATTTTCTTAGATCTTTGTGGTTTTTTAAATTCTCTCTGTAGTCATATCAGGCTGAAAGGCTGGACTCATGAAACTCTAATGGCACAAAGTAAAATGGTGAGAATATAAGTGTTTGGGATCTTTAGATCTAGATAGGAAAGTAATTAACAAGGAGCAAAAATCAGCAAGTAGTGCTCCTAGCAAGGAAGGAAGTTCTGCCATGTATGAGAATTTTAAAAGGTTTGAATTATTTTTCAAGTACCGCTTAGAATAAGGTTAGGGAAAAAAAAAAAAGAAAAAAAAAACTAACCTCAAACAATCACAAAAAGGTGATCAAATTTAATTACTTTTATTTAAAAAATTTATCTTCCTATTTTCTTGAAAACACTGACAATCTTGTCCTTAAAGTAAAAATCCAAGATGAGGCTTTTCTGGGTAAACACTCTGGAGGTATCAGTAATATTTTCTAGAAGACTTTGGGAATGTCTATAAAGTTCTTGACAGAGAATTTGATTGTAGGAACTTGATTTCAAGGCCAATGAATAGTGACAGAATTGTTTACACAGAAATTAATCCCTCTATTTTTCAGATCGTGTATAGTTTCCTTGAAGTCATTGAACTTATTGAAATGAAGGTCTGGCCTGATCATTTCGGTCTTTTTGAAAATTCAGGAAGTTTTAACCCTCATCCTACTTTTGCTTCTCATTAGATGTGATTTTTTTGAGCTTCAAGTTGTCTTGAAGCTGTGTCCCTGGGCTGGTGTGGATGTGTTTGCAGCTGACATAAGACAGCCTCACGCTAGTGAATCTGAAGTCAGTACAGCCAGCTATGAATTTGACAGTCTCCTCGAGAGACCAAGGATCAAAGATCCTTGACATGCAAAAGTGTTTATAATCAATGAAAAATATTATTTAAAAAAAAAATTGTGTTTTTTATTAGGTGTCGGGGGAGGGCCTGTGTATAAAATATAGAAGATGCTGTCTGCTCTGATGGACATTTTTGCTTGTGAGCAAATAGAAGCATGAGAGGTGGCAAGAGATCTTTGAAGAATGGAGTTTCTTTCTTAATAGTTTGATCAAGCAAAGTGTATCCATCTGAGACTGGCTAGTTTTTGGCTTTGGCACAATCTGGAAGTGACGTGAAGAGATCTAGATTCTTGTCCCCACATGCAAATGAGATGAGTTACATACATGCAAATGAAAGAAGGTGCAGAAATTAAAGTAGAGAAAACAAAAAGATGGTCTTTACTTTGAGCGTGACAGAGCACTGGAACAGGCTGCCCAGAAAGTCTGTGGTGTCTCCTTCTCTGGAGGTATTCAAAACCCACTTGGATGTGATCCTGTGCAACCTGCCCTAGGTGAACATGCGTTAGCAGGGGACTTGGACTAGATGATCTCCAGAGGTCCCTTCCAACACCTGGAATTCTGTGATTCTGTGAGTATTTTCCCATCCCCTCCCAAAGATTTAACCCAAAGCTGTCAATCAAGCAATGTTCATAACAAGTAAGTAACATTCTAAAAGAGGTAACGGGAAGGATAAGTATCGTTTTCAGGGATGTAGTTCCAAAGTGCTTTTAAACTGTAGTTTGGCAGAGTGGCAAAGGAAGAGTTACTAACAGAGTTTCCTCCTCCTATTTGGGGCACAGGTGAAGCTTGAAGGGCTCAAAGGGATTCATATGTCCTGAATGTCCCCTGCAGAGGGCAGAGGACCCTAACAGTCTTGTACAGAGCCACTTCAAGAGCTGTCACCAAGATGCCAGAAGCCTGGCTTTGGGATCAGCAGCATGAGGATGGCAGATGACTTCTGCTGTGCCATTGTCAACCTGACATACTCGTCTTCCTTCACACTTCTCTAGTCACAGCTTCGTGTTTAATCAAATTACTGCATCTGAACTTTACTGTTTTCTGTAGCTTTTATTTTTTAATAGTAAAGTCTGTCCTGTTGTCTCAAATATTTATCTTACACATGATTATGTGAACAGAGAGTCTATGTCTTCAGTTACAGTCAGAAATGAAGTATCTCTAAGAACTCTAAAACTTCAATTATCACAATTTTTTTTTTTTTTTTTTTTTTTTTTTTTTAGTTTTGATTAACTTTACATTTGCTAAAGGCTTTTTTACTGCAATTAAAACCTGATGACTCCTAATTGGTCTCTTAAATTCGCCTTTGAATACAGTCTCGAAGTTCTTAAAGATGTTATTATAATACAATACCATTTCTTCTGGCACAGAGATCTTGTGTAAATTGTATACCAAAAGTTTATTAAGGAAACTATCCCTTCAGCAATTCTTACGCCTTTCTAAGCACTCTATTACTGTCACCTCTTAAGTCTTGAGATCTATATTTAATAGAGTTGAACTGGAGTTGCAATACATGTGAGAAAGGAGTTGTAGTAAATGTAGATGTCAGCTATTACCATTACCAATTTTCTGCATCTTACAAATGGTGGATGGAATCCCAGTCTTCCTGATCTACAGAGGGTCTCTGCAGCTCTAGCAGTAAGGTGGGCTGGAGTCAAACAGCATAATGTGTGGCTGATGAATCTTCCATTTTTTTAGAGCTATGCTCCCTTTGCCTTCTGCAGTCACCCGTCTCTCTTAACATTTTTCAGCTGCTGGGAAATTATTTCTGTTTATTCCTTAGCTTGCCTGTAGGCAGTGGATGAACTTGCAAAGCCAAGTCTCAGGGTTGTCTGAGATAGACCAATTAGCCGTTTTGCATCATGATTAATTACCTCTGCAGGGGTCGATATAGAGATATTACAGCAGTCCTTGGCCTCATAAGGATGGTTTGACAGTGGATTGGTTAGAGGTTACAGATGGCACTCAGTGACTAACTGAGCTATGAGCTTTCTTCCAGCTACTGTCCTTCAAAATAGCACTGATGGACCTTGTTCTTCTCCCACAAAGGCCTTTGGATGCCTGTGAGACCAGAGATGTTCATACTCTGCAATGTCCAGAAAGGAGTCCTGGTGTTTTAAATCAACAGTGGTTACTGCTAATGTGTGTGAATGTCAATGCAAAAAGGCAGTCAGTCAAGCTGTGTGGGTATTTCGGAAAAAATAACTACTACTAAATAATAATAACTACTACTAAACTAGGCTGGAGGAAGCCAAGATGGGCAAAGATATTTTTCTATTTTAAAAAGATGTTTTTCTATTTTAAAAAGAATAACAGTATTCTTTTTATTACAAGCCCAAATATAGTTAGATTAAGTTTTCATTCAGGGGGAAGGCCAACAGGGCTGACATCAC
>NW_010424835.1:0-222 GCF_000710305.1 Buceros rhinoceros silvestris
CTGCCAGGCTGAGGGCTGCCAGGGAAGAGGCTCCAGCTCCTTCCCAAAGCCTGCCCTGACGGCTCACGGCAGGCCCAGACGCCGGGCTCGGTTGGCACCGTGTCCCCCACCCCACTGCAGGCTCCAGCCCGGGGGCAGGCTGAGCCCCAGGCAGCCCCACTCCGGCCCAAGGGGCATCAGCAACCCAACGCAAACCCCTTCTGCTACAGGGCCCACGACCGT
>NW_010424835.1:263-826 GCF_000710305.1 Buceros rhinoceros silvestris
CCACTGCAGGCTCCAGCCCGGGGGCAGGCTGGGCCCCAGGCAGCCCCAGCCCGGCCCAAGGGGCATCAGCAACCCAACACAAACCCCTTCTGCTACAGGGACCACGTCCGTGGCCTCTCCACGGGGGGTGTGTGGTGCGGCCACCTTCGGCAAAGGCACGCCCAGGCCTTGGCGCTGGAGGCAGCCACACGCCTCGATTCCCCGCTGGGTGGAACAGCGTCCCCAAGAGCCATCCACGTGCTGCTCTGTGACCGACCCCCGTGGGAGGAAGCAGAGGAGCCCAAAGGGCTGGCCGGCAGTGCTGGGCTGTGGGGTGAGCCTGTGGGACTTTGTCCTGCAGCCTGCAAGGAGCTGCGAGGTGTTATCAAACGAACCCTCTTGCTGCACGTGCCTGGGACGCCAGCCACAGCCAGCGTGACCTGATGAGACCCTGGCAAGACGCAGCTGAGGCCTCGGTGACTGCTGTGAAACCCTGATACCGAGCACAGGACAAGAGATGGTGGGATGGAGCGGACAGTGGCGTTGCAGCCATGCCAGACTCACGTACGACCGCTGCAGGCAAG
>NW_010424835.1:1289-1587 GCF_000710305.1 Buceros rhinoceros silvestris
CACGGGACAAGAGATGGTGGGAGGGAGCGGACAGTGGCGTTGCAGCCATGCCAGACTCACGTGCGAGCGCTGCAGGCAAGGATGGCCCGCTGTGACGTTCTGCAGTGATGGAAGGTGACATCACTGAGCAACGGGTCCTGATGTGTCTGAGCGATGGACGGAGACAACCCTGGCCGATGGGACTATGACATCACCAGGCAATGCATTATGACACGCGTCCCTCGCTGCTTACATCTGGGTGCTGACTCTCACCCACCCAGTTGGCGCCCGAACTCCAGCCGAGTGACTTCGCGCGGTT
>NW_010424835.1:1830-2105 GCF_000710305.1 Buceros rhinoceros silvestris
CCCGTCCTGGGTCAGGCAGCCTGGGCACGCAGGAGTCGCAGTCACAGCAGCAGAGGTGAGCTGGGCAGGGACACCTCACCATGGGCAGCTGGGCGGGTTTCCTTCTTGCGGGGCCTGGACATTTCTTCTGCCCCTCCCTGGACCAGCGAATGATGGTGGCCCCTCTCCCATTTCTAGCATCACACCTGCTGCTGCAGCACCAGTGAGCGGGAGCAGCCTGCCAGCCCCAGCTCCCCTCAGCCCACCGGAGCACCTGGTGAGCATGGATGAGCGGC
>NW_010424835.1:2498-2846 GCF_000710305.1 Buceros rhinoceros silvestris
CCGACGGCCCTCCAGCCCCTGCTGCCCTGGCTGAATCAGGAGCTGGGGCAGCTCTTTGAGGATGCCCAGGAGGCAGCAGCAGCGCAGGACCGGGTGCTCTTCAGCCTGCGCTTCTTTGGGCTGGAGGAGGAGACTCTGATCCAGCTGCTGCAGGACACTCTGGGCACGCGCACGAGGAGCTTTGTGCACCGGCTTATTGACACCATCGCGCGCCGGTGCAGCAGGGAGGCCCGACATCAGATGGGACTCGAGGATGCGCGTGCTGCTGGGGAGCAGGAGGGCAGCCCTAGAGCTGCGCCCAACCCCGCTGCCTCCCGAGAGGGGTCCTCTGCCTCCAGCCGCACCCTG
>NW_010424836.1:0-3688 GCF_000710305.1 Buceros rhinoceros silvestris
CGCGCGTAGGCTCGGGTGGGAAACCCGCTCCTCTCCTTCCCTGCAGACGTGGAAACAAAACTTGTAGTAGGAAGCACGGCCCTTCCGTAGTTAGTGGATTTTGCAGCTCCTATCGCAGCCCAGTTCAGTGATGCCCCCCCACGGTGACAAACTCGTGGCTCTGTCCCTTTTCCCGGGTGTCCCGACCCTCATCCTCCGGGGAGCAACCACCCCAGGAGCTTTAACCTGGAGATTCTGAGGTTACAGCCCCAGCAAAAACAGCAGCAGTGTGGTTTTGACATTGATTTAAGAGCATGAAACCTGCTGAAGTATCACCAGGGCTCTGGAAGGTGATGGGGGAAACAGCAGCTTTGTACCGGGGAGGCTGGGAACACGGTGAAGCGGCTTCGGTTGTTCCTTGTTTAACATCAGGGTAAATGAATAACCTACAAGGAGCAGGAGGTGCCAAGGCTTCACCCAGCGAATCTCCTTGAGGATCCAAAACAGTGGGGGCCGAGCACGGCTGTTTAAATCCTCTTATTTGTGAATCCAGAGGGGATGAATTAGAAGCTGAAGATGCTGGAGAGCCCCATGCAGTGCAGCAGGGTGCTGGGGCTGCGCCCGCACTGTCCCTCCCAGCAGTAAGAGCTGCAGATGTATTCTTAGAGGAATTCTGACCTCTGAGCGTTTTAATTGCTGCTTCCTGGGCTCTTGGTTGGTGTCTCTCATCCAGTGTAAGGACCCCAGAGCCTGGGAATGGCTGTCCGAGCTCCCTGCACACACAGAGCTTCTCAGCAGGCTGCAGGTGGACACTCGGTAGAGTTTAACACTTCTTTTGCAGCTCTCTGCGGTGGAAGAGAGGGGTCAGCACTCACCAGCCCTCCTGCGCTGTGTCTACTCTGTGCTCTGTCGTGGTCCAGCACGAGCTGCCGTGGCTGGGAAGGTGGTTGCTGGGTTGGCCCGTGCTGGAAAATTGGGAGAGGCTGCAGAGGAATAAGGCCTGTGGTACAGAATGCCCCTAATTGGGTTTCCTTTCTTTTTGGGGGGATTCTTTAGTGGATTTTGCTCTGAAGGTGGTCCAGTGGTCAGAGTCGGAGACGGTACGACTTCAGCTCTGGGACATTGCAGGTATGTTCACACCAACCATGAAGCTGCTCAGGAGCAGAATTTAAAGCTCTCAATGGCTTGGCCCTTCCTTCCTTTCTTTTTTTCTTTTTCCCTTTCCCTTTTCCTTTCCCTTTCCCTTTCCCTTTCCCTTTCCCTTTCCCTTTCCCTTTCCCTTTCCCTTTCCCTTTCCCTTTCCCTTCCCTTCTTTTCATAATCTTAAGAGTGAAATCACTTAGAAACAAAAAATGCAGATGATAAATGCTGTCGAGCCTTTCTTTTCAATTTCAAAGCCAGAGCAGAGGGAATGGGGCAACAGACTCATTTGTAGCTGGATATGTAACTTCTCAGCTCTGAGTCATCCGTCAAAGCCGTGGTTTCTGGCAAGACAGCCAGGAAGGTCTGAGCCCTCCGTGGGGCAGCTCCAGATCCCTGGCACTGTGCTGGCTGCCGGGGTCAGGACTGCCATGGCACTGCCCAGTGACTGTGTGAACAGAGCCATGGCAAGAGGAGACTGGTGGGTGCCCCCGAGGTGGTGGGGCTGGGGTGGGAGCAGGGCTCGCTCCGAGAGATGGTGTTATATGTGATGGGGTGGAGCGAGGAGCATCCTGGAGAGGTGCAGGGAAACGCGGTTCCTGAATCTCCCCAGCACCAGGAGACCGCGGAGGGGCCGATGTGGCAGCGCCTCTAAAATGGCACCTCTGGATGTAGAGGGGTGAGGAAAACAGGGTTGTGGTTTCCTCCGGTTTCACTGCTCAGACACGGGCATCTGGAATCCTTAAAGAGAAAACAGGAAGGAGAAGTTTGCAGCAGCAAGAGGATTGCAGCAAGAAACTGATTGCAACGTCACCCCGAGAAGGCGTTTAAGATTTGGGAAGCAGAGGGGCCGCTGGTCCCAGTGGACCACCAGCACCGGCGGACCTGCCAGTGCTGCCACCACAGAGCAGAGCAGAGGTGCTCAGGTGGCTGGAGGTAACTCAGGGTGCTCAGAGCTCGGTGGCTTTGGAGCAAAAAGCCTGATGAGCAGCTGCGGGGCTGTGGGGGAGCCCGCAGCGAAATCTCCCGGTGTCAGGGGTGCTGGTGTTCACCGTGCCCCTGCCCCGTGTTTGTGATGCGAGTGCTCTGCGATGCGCCCCCGACAAAGAGCTGCCCAGTTTGTTCCAGTTCTGCCGCGGCATTGCTGAGCTACCCCAGCCAGGAGGCATCTCGGTGCTCGTAATTCCTCATTATTTACGAGGAGATCGTTAGTGTCAATGATGTGCCATGATAAACACGCTCTTTGTGCGAACAAATCTAAACCCAGAAACTCTGAGGGGTAATTTTTTTTTTCATTTTGATCCTGAAGGGCAGGAACGCTTCACATCCATGACCCGGCTGTACTACAGGGAGGCGTCAGCCTGCATTATCATGTTTGATGTCACCAACGCCAGCACCTTCAGCAACAGCCAGAAGTGGAAGCAGGATTTGGACAGCAAGGTGCTGCTGCCGGACGGGAGCCCCATGCCCTGCCTGCTGCTGGCTAACAAAGTGAGCAGCAATGGGTGTGCTCGGCAGGGGGGGCGGGAGGGAAGGAGACCCCCTTCACCCTAAGCCTTGCCCGGAGTTGTCCCACAGCCCGTCCGTGCTCTTTTTCATCCTTACCTCTCCTTCAAGTTCCTCTAGCAAGGATTCTCCTCCATAACTAGGCTGCTGGTAGGACGTCGCGCGAGGGTAGCACTGAGGAGATGTCAGCAGCTGCTCTGTCCTGGGGCGCAGGGCCTTGTCGGAGCTGCTGGAGCGCGAACTCTGTCGCTTCAGGGTTATAAAACCTCTCTTTTTGTTTTTGCGGTCTGTAACTCTCAGCAGTGGGAAGGTTGTGTGTGATGCTGCAGGTGAAGCTTCTGTTCGGAGCTGCCAGTTGTCATTTGCTGCAGCATCGAGCTTCATGGTGTGGATTGGCTGCTGTTTCCTAACGATTTCTTTTTCTCCCATTTAACAACTATCTTTATGGTGCTTGTGCCAGCGTTGCCTCAGCAGCGCTCTCCAGATTCACTTGGAGACTTATCTGGTTCGAGAGAGACCAAAACTGGAGGTGACCCAAAAACATGATGGGTGGGCAGGAGAGTGGCTTTTCTTCTCCACTTCTTCACCAGTAGAGCTTTCCCCCAAGAGCTGGTTGAAGGTGGCACTTTCGCATGAGGGAAATCTGTGTGTACGCACGAACACAAGCTGTTACAGGAAGGATTTTCTCACCACCTCATCCTGTGTCGCACTGGGATCAGCGTGGCTGCTCCAGTGGCACCACACTGGTCACAGGGGTCCTCGCTGCCAGGCAGATGTTGGATGGGTGACAATTCTTTCTTGTCCCGCGCTGGATGAACCTCCATTCCAGGCCTGCTTGACGGAGGTGTGGCAGCGCCCCAGCTGACATACAGGCATAGCTGCTTGCGACATCCCGTTAAGAACTTTGCCCTGAGAACTCTCCTGGTGCGATCTGGGAGATGCGAAGGGCTGAGCCTGCCTGCGCACAGGCTGAGGGGGACAGTGCCCTCCCAGCTTAAAAATTAAAAGGCTAAACTTCAAATGACTGATTCCTGTTTTACAGTGCGACCTTTCCCCGTGGGCA
>NW_010424836.1:3800-5824 GCF_000710305.1 Buceros rhinoceros silvestris
GAAAATGGCTTTTCTGGTTGGGTGGAGACGTCTGTCAAGGAAAACAAGAACATTAACGAGGCCATGAGGTAGGCACGGGGACTGGTGATACATCGGAGGGTTCATTCCCTCTGTCAGCCACGGCCGTCATTGAGGCAAGGGGAGGTGCTGTCAGTCCGTAACAAATAACAGCGATAACACCCCAGTAAATCTCCCGGAGGGAAGCTGAATTCTGCAAGGTCAGAAGTTTTTCTTGGTTAAGCTCTGACATGCTTTTGGAAACGAAACCCTTGGAATGATACCGGGGTGGGTTTGCATATGCTGGCCTCGACCAGGCCGATGGGACTTCTTGTACAAAGCCATGAGAAATTCTTTTGTGATGCACCAGTCCTTTGATGGAGAAACTGGTCTTTTCTGGAAGGTGTTAGACTGACCTCGAGGTTGGGCAGTTGGTACCTAGGAATCCAGTTGCTGTGTCCCAGTCCTAAACTGGAACCGAGGTGAGGTGTTTGGAGAAGGTGCTGCTGGTTGCCCAGTCTCTGTGGAGGCTTCTGGGTAGCAGCAGGAACGCTGGTGTCCGTGCTAGGGGCTTCCTTAACTGGATTGTTTAGTCATTAAAGTTCTGGAGTTTCGTGTCCTCAGATGAATCGCTGTTTCTTTTTAGTGCTGCTGGAAGATGGCGTGGCCTGGTGCTGCTTGTTCAAAAGCTACCAACACAAACTCGGGTGTGTTTTCTTCTAGGGTGCTGATCGAGAAGATGATATCCTCATCCACTGGAGATGGCAGCTCCTCTGCCACTGGCAGTGGGGATTATATTAACATCAAGGAGACAGCCCCGCCAGGCTGGGCTTGCTGCTAGACGCTCTGACTGCACCATCCGCCTTGGCCCAGCAGCAGTGGCCTTTTCTTGGTCCCTACGTCATCATTTGCACATGGCATGGATGATTTTTTTTTTAAATTTTGAGCACTTCATCTTCTGACATGTGAGGGCCTGTCTCAGGCAGGGCAAAGGATGTCGAAGGTATATTTTTAATATTTTTGCACCTTTTATCCCCCACCGTCTGCACCCACCGTACAAAGGCACCGGGCCAAAGCGACAGAGTGACCTTCAATTGATGCACGCAGAGTTCAGGCGGTGCCTGTGGATTCCCAGCGTGGGATTACAGCAAACTCCTTAATTCATGCTCTGGAACTCCATACCTCTGCTTGTGTGTCCTGGAGGGACCACCACATCTCACCCCCGCCGCTGAGTGTCCTGGAGACGTGAAGCCAGGCGTGGGTTAGCATGGTGTCCACGTAACCAGACCTGTGAAGTTCCCAGTGTGAATTTGAGAAACGGTGTAGCACAGCCCGCCCCTTCCCCGATAGTGACTATGGTGCTTCACAGCAGAGACCTCCGAGTTTTGCCGAGAATTGCCCAGCTGCCTCCTGCCTCTCCCTCACCCTGTGTCCAGCACAATCCTGCATGTTCTCTTCTGCTGCCGCTTTCTTGGGGCACTGGGCGCTGAATGAGGAATAGGTTGTAAACTCCTTTGTGTGACAGAACAACAGTCCTTTTCACTGTGCGAGCACCCTGTATCCCACCCTCCCAAACAGCCTGGCAATTGCTGACAAACTGCCTGCCTGCGGCTCCTCCTCGTAGGGTGAGTGGATGTGGGGCGGGGATGGGGCAGGAAAGGCTGAAAGCCCACCTGCTGTGCTTAGTGTCCGAGGGGGGCGCAGAGGAGGAGACGTTGCAGGAGGGAAGGAGGTGAAGAGAACTGCTCCCCACTTGCCTTTTGGTACCCACCTTCCCTGGCCTGTCCCTGCGTTCTCGGTGTTGGGAACGGCTCTTGCCAACAACAACAAGTTGGTGAAAGCTGGATAGTTCCTCAGGAGAGTTGAAGTCTGTAGAACTGGAGTTCTGCAGCTTGTCCATGCTGCGGAATGTCCCACCCATGTCTCAGGTTAGGCTTTGAACCAGGGGACTTCAATAACATTTCTCCCTCCTCGAGTAGTTTAACTGGAAGACAGGACTATAAACTGGTCTGTCCCGAGTCCTGCTG